>NW_007726496.1:0-6422 GCF_000696425.1 Galeopterus variegatus | reverse complement strand
AGCCCCCCCCCCCCCCCCAGTATAGTTAATCAGAAAGCACAACTTTGAGGCATGTAAAGGTGGTACCTGATGAAATAAAAAAGATCAGGGGAAGGTACCGTTTCTAGACAAAGGAGATAGCAGGTGTGAAGGATCCGTGGGAAGAAGTGCAGCATGGCTGGACCTCAGAGCCAGAAGGGAGAGAAATGCTTGCTGTGCTGGGCAGGACTAGGTTAAGCAGGGAGGACTTGGAGGTCAAAGTGTAGAGATCTGATTTTTGTATTTATTCTATGGGGATTCCATTGAAGAATTTTAAACAAGGTGTTGAAGTGAAGTTTGCATCTTAAAATGCTCGTTCTGGCTGCGGTAGGGAGAGCGCTTAGGAGGCAGTTGCAGTGGTTGAGTGGCTTGGACTGGGTGATGGCAGTGGAGATGGAGAGCTGTGGGCAGACTTGTGCCCAGAAATCTTGTCCCAGTAATCGAAATGTCTGTCGGGTATAACTGGGTAAAATGACCCACCTGGAAAATGTAAATTTGTGGGCCTGAGTTAATAGAGTTGATTCTCTAAATGTACTCAAATCTACTGGAGTGCTTTTTCTCATAGTCCTCATTTCCTTTGATTGTAGAGATCTGGTAAGATTTTCAAAAAAAGAAGTGGTAAATATTTTCTGCTTATCCATCTACATGAGGTTTACCTTTTCCTACTAAAATATAACAGATTAATTTTCCCTCTTACAAAGCTTAAATGGTTTCTGACAGTCCTTAACACTGAGCCCCCTTGTGAGTTTGGTGCTTAGGTGAACTCAGACTATAGCACAGGTGCTTTTGGTTTTGTGCCTCCTGGTGAGGGAAATCTTGCCCCTGCCCTCCTGTACTCTCTGCTGAGCCTTGGCCGGGCCCTAAAGAGGCATCCTTTGTCCAGGGCTCCTTTGTGCCTAGTCAGTGCAAATCCTCCTGGCTTTTTTCTTTTAACAGACAGAGCGGTTATCCTTGGGCCACATTAACTTCATGGAAATGAAAATGATATGGGGGGTGAGATTTTATCACAGTCTAGGCCAACATTTGGTGAAACATTTTCTAAAGTTGTTCTCTCTGCCAAAGTTTAATGTTTGGCTTTGCCCAGTAGGACATCTGTGAAACACCCAGACCCCTCATCCTAATTTTCATTTTCTTAAACTCACCGTTAATGGTGCATTGGCAGTCCTTGAGGTGACCTGAAGTGGGTGCTGAGCAAACTGTTTCCATACATTTTCAGGGGAAACTGATGGTAACGACATTGAGTGTGAACATAGAATAATTCAATGTGATATCCCTCCTGGCTAATCAGAGGCCAGGCAGACAGCTGGGTTGCAAGAGAAGCATTTATGCAAAAAGAGCTGGTGACATGTGTCTTGGAAAAATGGCATCAGATCTTCTGTCAGTAAGTATGTAGGAGTCAGAGAGATGGGGGTGGGAGGACTGAGACTCATACAATGTGTAAGTGAAGGAGAGAGTGGGGAGAGAAGAGAGGACCAGAGAGGCAGTTTTGGGAAGACACTTTCTCCCCTCATGCCCAAGCTATCCATTTCTGAAAATAGGGGCTGCAAACATAGCATCATGGATTGTTTCTGTTTTGTCTGTCAGTGTGTGTGTTTGTTTCATATTCACCCATCCCATCTCCTGGGGCCCGGTGTCACAGCTATTATCCTTCTGTCAGAGGCTGGCTGCAGCTTCCCGTGGAGACCAGTAGCACGTCTCCTTAATTGGCTGGTGGGGTCAGCCCGTGTTGACATGCACACTCTTACCGTTTTCCCTCCCTCCCTTCTTGACATCTTCTCTCTCCCTCTCCCAATATATTTCCTAGATGGGAGGGTGCAGCAGAACCAGGAGGAAATAGAAGTCTAGCCTGAGAAATGCAACCTGCAGGTGCAGCTTCTCAGCCAGAGGCTCATTCCCAAACTGTGATCTGCTCTAAGCCCTTTGAGGGGCCATCTCCATTTTCAACTGATGGAGGAAAGAAATAGTCCTACCGTTAGGAGCTATTGGTCAGCAGAGAGAGAGGCTACCAATGATTTCAGTAGTCTTAGCATTTGCAGGCATTGGGGACTCTATAGTATCTTTTTGTTTTGTTTTTAATTTTTACTGAGTCAAAATTGATTATACATATTTTTGGGGTTCAGCGTTGAGATGTTGACCAAATCAGTATTACTAGCATATATATTGTTACAAATCATACTTATTCTTTATGCCCCTTGTCCCACCTCACCCCAAACCCCTCTCCTTTCTCCCACCCCCTCCCCCCTCTGATTACCCTAGATTTCTTCTCTCCTTTTGAAAGAAAAATGGTTACTCTGTTGATTTGTTGCCTAGATGATCTGTCCAATGATGAAAGGTGTGATCAGGTCCCCCAATATTATTGTAGAGCAGATGCTTCTTCTGTCACTCAGAAATGGGCTTTGCGGAGAGAGACATGCTCTTCTTTTCTTTATCTCTGCTGGTGATTCTCCTTGTGTCAATGCACTCCAGTGGCTGGAGGACCATCTGCCTGGTGGTTGTGGCATCTAGCCACTTTTGCAGCAGCCATGGTTATTGCAGTGGCTGTGGTGGGCCACCCACATGGAGGTGATGTTTTTGGTGTGCTCCTTGGTGCTGGTGGTGTACCTGGTTGGGGGGGGTTGTTCCCTGGGTGGGCCCCAAGGCACTGGTACAGTGTGCTTGGTTGTGGGAGGGGGGGTCCGGTCCCTGTCTTCATGCCTTGGGTCCCTGGGTGGGCCCCGAGGCACTGGCAGGTGTGCCTTGTTGTGGGAGGGGGGGTCCAGGGACTGGGCGGGCCCCAAGGTGCTGGTGGATGTGCCTGGTTGTGGGACGCGGGGTCTGGAACCCAGCTCCATACCTCAGGGTCTCCAGGTGGGTCCTGAGGCGCTGGCAGTGTGCCTGGTTGAGGGGAGTGGAGTCTGGTCTCCGAATCCATGCCTTGGGTTCCAGGGAGGCCCTAGAGGTGCTGGTGGTGTGCCTGGGCCGGAACTAATTTTTTGTCCTTTGCTTACTTCTAAAATGGGGGAACTTCCTTTGGGAACCAGTACTGGAGCTGTGTTGTTGAGCTAATTGGCTGCTTTGCTGCTGTTTCCCTAGCGAAGGCTTTTTGTGCAACTCAGGGTTTAATGGTTGACCTTCTGGCTCTCTAGAGACTGGGTGCACCTGGGTTGTATAGAAACTCTGATCTGGGCCTCAGTTTTTTCATCAAACTGCACCCCATGCAATTCTGCATTCCTGACCAGTCTACTCTGAGTGGTCCTGCACTGATTGGAGGGCAGGTTGGCTGTCCTTGCTATGTCCCAGTGTTCTACAGGTGTCACAGTCATTATCCTTCCTGTCTCCCCCACCACCTGTGCTCCAAACACTTCCCATGGGACAGGCCCTGTGCTGGTCCCTTGCGATAACTCACTGGCCTCTGAATGGTTCCACTTTTTCAGCTGTTCTGGCTCCTCGCTCCTGCATGGGTCCACGGGAACCCAATTAGTGTTCTTGCTGTCCTTGGGGCCACCAAGGCCCTCTTCTCCCCTGCCACCTCCAAGTAACTCCATCTTAAGGGCACAGTTGTGGCTTCTGCTGGCTTCTGCTCCATGTGCTCAGCATTAAAGTGACCGCAGCCCAAAATGCTCAGAGCAGCTTTTTCTTTCTCTCATCGTGGCTTCTTCCACCTTCATGCACTCCATAGGTCTCTCCTCCTCTTCCCCTGAGCTCTAGAGGCCCCAGCTTGGCTGTTGTTACATTTTTATAGTGTAAATTGGTTGATATGTGGGAGAGAGTGACACTGGGGACTGTCTATTCTGCTATCTTGACTGGAACTTATACCTAAAGTATCTTAAAAAACACAAGTTATGCTTAAAAATCAATACTCACCATTATTTCTCTGTTTTCCTTATACACATGTTGTATATGATCTGAGTCTCTGAAGAACCTTTCTCCAAACCTTAGACACTAATCTCTTGATGGTAGGTTCTGTTGCTTTCAAAACAGTAAAGGAAGAAAGCCTTTTACTATTTATAAATAGCCATAGTGTGCGTAAGTGTGCTTTTTGGAAAATAGGGTAGATTTTTAAAGAGCTGTAGTTCCATCGTATTTGTGCATAACTTCAATTGCTAGTTTTAACTGTACTGTTGGTAACTTTGTTATTCTGAGAACTATCAGGAGGGCATAAAGTATAACTTGGTGACAGTCAAATATAAGGTTTAGGAAAGAAAGACTGCACAAAAGAAGAAGGAAAAGAAAGATGAAAAATGGAAGGCTGAAAAAGAAAGTATGTTATCTCTCTTTACCTAGAGTTTTATTCTGGTCTTTTAAAAATAAACATCAATAAGCAATTATTTCATGGTATACATTTTGACACTCTGAAATACCACTAACAGTGACATGGGCAGTGACAGAAACAGAAGAGGAGTTAAGGTTCTGGGCGGTCCCCAAGCCAGAAAATTATTTCAAGTTATGGAAGTACCCCACCTGTGGTTGTGTTTTAGCAAGAAGAGTTAAAAGGAGAAAGTAGAATAAGGAAAGGTGGCAAGATATTTTGGAAAAGAGAACTAAAAAAGACTGTTTTGGGTCAGCCCGGTGGCGCACTGCTACAGTGCACCGCTTGGGAGTGCAGCGGCGCTCCCGCCGAGGGTTTGGATCCCACATACAGACCGGTTCCCGTTCACTGGCTGAGCGAGGTGTGGGCGCAGCACCGAGGGTTGCGATCCTGTTGCCGTTCCTGGTCTGGTACGGGCGCGACACTGAGGGTTGCGATCCATTGCCGGACACGAAAAAAGACAAAAAGGAAAAACAAAAAACAAAAAACAAAAAAGACTGTTTTACTTTTCTTGCTATCCTTCTTAAGATTCTAAAATTGGATTTTGCAGTAATGTCTGAACTACTTCATTGAGGATAGAGGTGGAGGTCCTGAATAACCTTTGCTTTCCTTTGTGGTACTGCATACCAGATCCCTTCATCTCCTTCAGTTTCTGTTTCTGGTTCATCTGGTTTGAGGGGGAGCTGCTTGGTAGCAGTCCTGCTTCTTAGTAAGAAATGCTTCCTGTGAACCTAATCCCTGAATGCGCTTGGTGATCACCTGGACGGCACGGGGTGGGAGATGAAGGATTATTATTTTGAAAAAGTGGCCAGGTGATTCTCACGTGCACTCAGAAGAGGGCACCCCATGGGGGCCATGGACAGCCTATCCTGCGTTGAGTCTGAAGCTCCCCAGCTGCCACCGCCTATGTTGGTTGGGGGACTGGTGGTCACTTGATCCTGGGGATTGAGACCCCTTGCTTCCCAGCTTCACTGGCTGTACTTGTGAGGATCTGGTGTTCTGCTGATGCAGTGCCAGGGTGGGGGCTGAGTACTTTGGTTCCAGCACTCATTGGGGTGCAGCAGCAGTACTCAGAAGACCCCACATGGGGGCCGGCCCGGTGGCGCACTGGATAGTGCGCCGCTTGGGAAGCGCGGCAGTGCTCCCGCCCGAGGGTTTGGATCCAACATACAGACCGGTTCCCGCTCACTGGCTGAGCGAGGTGCGGGAGCAGCACCGAGGGTTGCAATCCCGTTGCCGGTCCCCGGTCCGGTACGGGGGCAACACTGAGGGTTGCGATCCGTTGCCGGACACGGAAAAAGACAAAAGACAAAAAAAAAAAAAAAAAAAAAAGAAGACCCCCACATGGGAAGCCCTGGCCTGGTGCCCTCAACTTCTCTGGCCCTGGACACCCACTGTTTTTGTGGTTCAGATGGCAGGAAATGCTGTACAAGGTTCTGGTGCAAAGCCGGGCACGCTAGCCCTCTGAAACCCCAGGGAACATTCATTGGGAGATCCCTGAGGGTGTGTGCCCTCTGCTCATTATAAACACAGAACACAGAAAGTGGATTTTAACCTCCAGTTTGGGGCCATTCATCTGGTGAAGTAGGGTCAGTGCTTGTCCACTGGTTTATGTGTGAAACCAGCAGATCTGAGTAGTTGTGGGGGTGGCGGTGGGGTGGGGTGGAAATAAGTGATGTCAAGGCAGCAATTTGGGACCAGATTCTTGGTCTACATTGATCTTTACAACAACCTTGAGAGGTTAGGTGGAGTTTTTTTCATTTAGGGGGAGGAAGCTAGGCAGAGAGGAGTGAGGGGTAAGGAACATTTCCAAATTCACATGAATACTTGAAGGGACGCATGGACGAAGGAAGCATGCGAGACCCTGGCTAACAGTTCGCCAGAGAAGTTCCGCTTTATTCAAGGACTGCACGTACATTTATAGGGTGCTGTGCTCTGGGGCGGGAGAGTGGATGGGGTGGTAACTGATTGGACGGGGCTGGGCAGGAGGTGAGCCTTGACCTGTGACTGGCTGAGGTTTGGAGTGGGTGGGCTTGGGTGTTGGCGCCGGCGGGTGTGTTTACTGCGGAGAAGAACCAGGAAGGGCACCATATTGCCAGGGTGTGTCCCTGTTCAG
>NW_007726495.1:698549-699538 GCF_000696425.1 Galeopterus variegatus | reverse complement strand
AGGATTAAATTGGAGAATATATTTAAAGGACCCAATATCATGATGCCAGTCCAGAGTAAGCAATAAATAAATGATAGTCTTCACCAGTTGGATGTACCAAATGCATTCCAGCACCTTAAAAGATGACAAATTTTAGGAGTTTTCCACATATATACTGTAAGTAAAATATATGTATATGCACACACACACACACACACACACACACACATATATGAGAATACTTCAAAAAATTTCATGGAAAGATTCGTATTATCTTTCAATTTTATTTTTCCGTGAACATATGTAAGGATACTTCAAATAATGCTGAAGACTTTTCAGAGTCCGCATCCATGCAGCTACTTAAGGCTCTGGGAAAAGCGACGTAGAAGATTATTAGCAAATTTCCAGGGCATAAGCCTCCATGTTTGCACTTGTTTGATTTTTAAAATAGACTCAGCTCACATCCTCTATACATAGAACAACCATTTATAGAGCTTACAATTGTGATTCCTTGAGGCAAACTGACTATAAACTTGTTTAAGAGAAAATGGAAAAAAAAAAAAGGTCTCACCTTTTACGTTAGTTCAAGTTATTGGAGTTTTGTTTCTAACATGATTCCAAGTACATAAAAACTTAATCTGGAGCGAAGACATTTACAATGTATGCACCGGAAAGGAATGAAACATCACATGACCCGTGACCAGGTGCACAATTACAGCTTCTCAGGCCCCTTGCATCATACAACAGAAAAGTGAGTTTCCAGAACCATTCCACTGGACGCTGGCATACCTTATCTGTGTTCACTCTCTATTGTAAAACATGTATTAGCCTCAGGAAATAATTTGGAAGACTGTGAGAAGAAAAGTTTATTTTATTAAGGCTTTATTATCTTTAAATATTTATGTCAGCACCATATATGTTGTCCCTGGGTCTCTGAAAACAGATTTCATATGGCCACAAGTCCTTTAGAGAAATTTCATGCAGAAGTCCAGGTAGCTCCGTAACTAGTT
>NW_007726495.1:695998-697072 GCF_000696425.1 Galeopterus variegatus | reverse complement strand
CAAGAACAAGGAACTGAAAGAAGTCAAGGTTGAGAGAGAGAAGGGTAGTATGGAGAAAGATAAGGTTGAAAATTTAAGCAGTGGCCAGGCCATGAATGGCAATCCAGGACAGTGATTCTCAAATGTTTTAGTCTTGAGAAGCCTTTGCACTCTTAAAAGTCACCGAGAGCTACAAAAAGCTTTTGCTTATGTGCATTACATGAGGGGCCTTCAAAACGTTTATGGAAAATGTGTGCTATGAATAAGCCATGAATGCATTGCAAAATTTTTTGCACCAAAATAAATGCATACTAACTTGTTATGACATGTCTCAACAGGATCTGCTCTGAGGTACCAAGAATAAGACATCAATTTGAAAAGAGACCCTGACGGAGCAACATGAATTTTGCTGAAATTGAATCAAGAACAAACATCAAACGTATGGTGAAGCTTGGATGGAAGAATAGTGAAATCATTAATGCTTTACAAAAAGTTTACGGGGACAATGCCCCAAAGAAATCAGCAGTTTACAAATGAATAACTTGTTTTACAAAAGGACGAGATGATGTTGAAGGTGAAGCCTGCAGCAGCAGACCGTCTACATCAGTTCGTGAGGAAAAAATTAATCTTGTTTCTTCAAAGAATTGTAACAAGAGATAAAACATGGCTTTACCAGTACAATCCTGAAGACAAAGCACAATCAATGCCATCACTACCAAGAAGTGCAAGTGGTCCAGTCAAAGCAAAAGCGGATGGGTCAAGAGCAAAGGTCATGGCAACAGTTTTGGGGGATGCTCACGTATTTTGCTTGTTGACCTTCTGGAGGGCCAAAGAACAATAACATCTGCTTATTGTGAGAGTGTTTTGAGAAAGTTAGGCAAAGGCTTAGTAGAAAAACACCTGGCAAAGCTTCACAAAAGAGCCCTTCTCTGCCACAGCAAGGCTCCTGCTCATTCCTCTCCTCAAATGAGCAACTTTGTGAGAGATTCAATAAGAAATTACTACGCCTCCACCTTGCAATTCTGATTTGCCTCCTTCTGGCTTCTTTTTGTTTCCTAATCTTAAAAAAGTCTTTAAAGAGTACCCATTTTTCTT
>NW_007726495.1:681497-695788 GCF_000696425.1 Galeopterus variegatus | reverse complement strand
GCAACTTTGTGAGAGATTCAATAAGAAATTACTACGCCTCCACCTTGCAATTCTGATTTGCCTCCTTCTGGCTTCTTTTTGTTTCCTAATCTTAAAAAAGTCTTTAAAGAGTACCCATTTTTCTTCAGTTAATATAAAAAAGACTGTATTGACATTCTTAAATTCCTAAAACCCTCAGTTATTTAAGAATGGACTAAATGGCTGGTATCATTGCTTACAAAAGTGTATTGTACTTGATGGAGCTTATGTTGAGAAAAGTTAATATAAAAAAGACTGTATAGACATTCTTAAATTCCTAAAACCCTCAGTTATTTAAGAATGGGCTAAATGGCTGGTATCATTGCTTACAAAAGTGTATTGTACTTGATGGAGCTTATGTTGAGAAATAAAGTTTATGCTTTTTGTTTTTATCTTCTCATTTCATTTTTCCATTAACTTTCTGAAGTCCTGTCATGTTTATCAATAGTTACAATTGTATAAATTAAACCAGAGAAATTTGTAAAGTATTTGCTTTAGTCTATTTGTGCTGCTATAACAAGTACTAGAGACTAGGTAATTTATAAAAATATAAATTTATTTTTCACAATTCTGGAGGCTGACAAGTCCAAGATCAAGGCAACAGCAAATTCAGTGTCTGATGAAGCCCAGTCTCTCTTTCCTAGATGCTGCATCCTCCAAAGGGGATGAACACTGTGTTCGCACATGGTAGAAGGGATGGGAAGGGTATGAAGCCACTCTTGCAAGCCCGTTCATGAAGGCCCTAAGGGCTGCACCCTCATGACCTTCTCACCTCCTAAAGGACCCACCCCTTATTACTATCATATTTGTGATTAAGTTTCAACATATAAATTTTAGGGTACAAATTTAGACTATAGCAGTATTTATTAATACATTTAAAATAATAAAAACAAATTTATTATGAGTTGACATGAATAACAAGACTTTTTATAAAAAATAATTATGTATTCCAAAACAAACAAAAAAAATAGTAAGGGGAGTGATATTGTTTTGCTTTTCAAACCTCTATAATATTTGCTGTACTATGAGGGCACCTCAAAAAGTTAATGAAAGTTTAAATCTTTTAATTCTACTTTTTTCCACGAACTTTTTGAAGTACCCTTGTAGAAGACAACTGGATTCTCACATCTTTTCTGCATTCATTCTGGTGCAGTGTCACAGGTCACATTGTCATGGAAAACTTCAGTATATTGAGAGAGAATCAAAGTGAAAAAGTCCTAGTATGATAAGGAAAATAGTTTTGACCTTGTGGAACCCCTAGATAGGTCCCCTTTTGAGAAGAGTTGCTCTACATCATTTTAGCAGATTTATGCCCTATATTGTGTGGAGGATGGATTACAAAGAAGTAATAGGAGATGCAGGTAGAGGAATACGGTGTTTCACACCCACAGAGAGGTTGGAAGATTCAGGTTCTAGTCAGGAGATTTAATGAAGAACACCTGGTGATAGATTCGATATGGGAAAGGGAGCACTATTTGGAAAGGATGGGTTCTAGTTCTCTGGTTTTTACTACAAGATGGATAATTGTGTTCATCACTGAAATAGGAACTGTTTGGGGGAGCACAATCATGAGTTTGGTTTTGCCAAGTTGAGGCTGAAGCATCTTTGAGACATATGAGGGAAAAAAAGACAAGCACGCAGTTGGCCATATATGTCCAGACCACAGAACAGAGGTGTTGGCTAGAGATGCACATATGTGAGCCATATACCTACAGTGATTAGAAAAGCTATTGGTGGGTATAAGTTTGCCTAGGAGAGAAAGTAGAGAAAGGAGAGTGCAGAGCCAAACCTTGAGGAATCCCATAATGTAATGTTTGAGGTGAGGAGGCCATGTTTATAATGCAAAAAAGAGACAGGATAGACAAAAAGGTAAAAGAAACACCAAGAGATTATCCTGTTAGGGAATAATCAAGGGAGTCAGATCCTGAGAAAGGTAGTACTTAAGTCAACATTTTCCTTTTGTTCTCTAATGTCACAAGAGCAAAAAGAAGGCAAAAGAACAAAAACAGAAGGCAAAAGAACCAGGGATCCAAATATCCAATTATATGAGAATGGGACCAGCCAAATTCAAATATAAACAATTGTGCAGAAATTGGCTGTTCAGAAACTAGAAACGAATCATATGTTAAAATGTTTTAAAATGGTCAGAATGGCAAATCTTATGTATATTCTACCACAATAAGAAAAGTCAAAAAAATAAATTAAATAAAATTTTTTGGAATATTACTTAAGAACTACATAATCATTACATGAGGTTAGGTAATGCAGCTAAGAGAGATTTCGGATGCTACACTGATTTACTCAATAATCCTTCTGCTGTAGATTGTATACCCCCACCCAACCTTGATGAAGTTTAATCCCTACTATAACTGTTGAGAGCAGGAAATCCTACTATGGTCATTGAAATGTGGGGCCTTGAAGAGGTGATTAGATTGTAGGACCGAGCCATAGAGCACGGATTAATAATGGTGGTCAGGGTCATGGTTCTGAGGCCTTTAAAAGGAGAGGGCATGAGGAGATATCTCTCTCTCTCTACTCCACCACTTCTGCCATGAGAGACCCCTGTGTTGCTGTGGAGCTACCACCAAAAGAGACCTTCACCAAATGTGTTCCCTGGACTTTGGACTTCCCAGCCTCAGAAACTGTGAGCAATAAATTTCATTTTTTTCAGAGAAACCAATTTCAAACATTTTGTCATAAGCAACAGAAACAGACTAATACAATTTTGAACAAGCCTTAGGGAGAAAATCATATAAAAAATGTTTCATCTTTGATTAAGAAATTCTTTTAGAAAGGAAACTGTCACAGAAAGCAAACATATTTGATCCTATGTAACATGCTTGCTCTGAGAATAAATAAATTTAATGTAAATTTGAGTCTACAATATTGATCAGGGAGGGCAGGAAGCAAAAGTCAGAAAACAAAAGTTGAGAAGGCAAACAGCTGAGAATTTTCTTTCTGCATAGCAAACGAAAACCACGGGGTAACACAGTAGCCGACTTGGAGTAGCAATTATTTTAGCACATCAACCGTGTGCCCAATACCATGACAATTACCTCAAATAAAAATATGAAAAAGAGAACATCTGTACTCTGGGGATAGGCTTGTGCAAATACATAATTCCAAAATAATGTGGTCAGTGCCATGTTTTTCGTAGTTTTTCTCTCTGCTGATTGAAGGAAGAGGGGCAAGGAGTTTAAATTCTTTGACAGAGAACAAGGGTATTGAAATGGCAATGAAAATCCTCTCCTGGAATTAGATAAAATTGAGAGACAGCCTAAAATTCATACTAGAGGACATTGTTACAGTATGGCTTATTTAGCTCCACTAAAAATGGCATCTAAGCTTCAGAGAAACCTAGGTATTTTGACAACAAATTAAGTCACTGAAAGAAATGCTGGAGGATATGTTGCCTGTAATTTTGATTTGGGTTAATTGACAAGGAAACAGGCAAGCAAAACCAAACAGACTATTGACAGTAGTTGTGACAGAGGAATGAAGGCAGCTATTGAAAGAAGCCAGAGGTATTTGTCACCAACCTGCCCAGGAAGGCATTCCAGACAGCTTCTTCAAATAATAGTTGGCATAAGTCAACAAAGTCAGCTTGAATTCTATATGAAGAGATAAGATTTGTGCAAAATATATTATTTTAGTTCTAGGTGTTTTCATTTTCTTATACCTGCCTTAAATAACTCTATAGAGCACTTATTTTTTGTTATGAAAAGGTTATTCATTCATTTAAAAAGTTTTGTTGAGTCTATGTGTGAGGCAATGTGCTAGTAAATTATGGGACTGAAAGCAACTCGAGCATGGTGTGGATTTATTTCCCTCTTTGAGCTATTTACAAGGAATTAATAAAGGCAACCCTTCCATAGGGTAGAAGAATATTCTAATAAAGATGTACCACCTAGGAGGTTGAACATTCAATATCAGAATATAAGAAGAAATAAAATCAGAGTGCATGTTACAGATGCCTCTTATGCATACCCCTGGGCTCCTGCTATGGATCAGGAACAGCTGTAATTTTTACCAGGTCACCTTGGTGGTCGGTTTCTCTGACTTAACCCACTCCTATAACCTTGTACCACAACACATTTCACACTGCCAGGGATACGGAAGGAGCTCACTAAATGTGCGTGGACTCACTTGATCACAAAAAGAACAAGATTTATGAATCAATCTGAGCATTTATCTAAAAATTTCAGTCCATCAGATCCATGATGTAGTGACAGTAAACCCATCAAGGACTCAGCCTAGTGTGTTTAAACGTGTTTAAAAATAATGGGATAAGATAAAAGGGGTAATAACAGCAGGTACAAAGTATTACTGGGACAGATGTGAGAGCCACAAAATGACGTAGGAGGAGGGTAACCCAAAAAGGAAAAGCTTGAGCTGTGTCTTAAACACTAAATAGACATTTGCCAAGAAAAGAAAAAATGAGCAAGGCCTACTAGGCAGGGAGACAAAGTAACAGCATAATAAGACACATTTGTGGATCAACAATCATCCAGCATTGCTGAAGTAAGCTATTTGGATTGGTACTGCAAGAACTTGAGTTTGAAAAAGTCTGAATAGAAAATATCAGATGGTGAAAGGTCCCCATATTCCATACAAAATGGTAAGGGCTTTATCCTGTACATTTGCGGGAGAAAGCTTTTAACACGAAGTCCTTATTTTTTTAAAATGATATCATTTGTGAAAATTAGTATACGAAAATGAATAAAAGTGATGCGTAGAGAACCAGACTACAGTTAGTGCTCTCTACAACCCCGAGGGTGGAGAGAAAAAGAGAGGCTGAGAGTCAAACAAAGCTGAGGATGGAGCATTGCATTGTCTCCTTCAGACACAGACTCCCAGCAAACTACCACCACAGACCTCCATGCCACCTTCCAGTGGGAAGGAAGGTGAGTCTTCTATGACCACACCGCCTCCTGGTCTTCCTTTTACCCACCCGACATTTCTGACCAGTCATCATCACAGGCTTGCCTTCATCTCTCTGACCTTGACACGCCGTTGGACAGCAGTCCTACCTTAAACCAGCTCGTACTCTGCACACCTTCTGTGAGATTTCATCCTCTCTTATTGGCTTCACTCCCAAATACTCATCTCTAACCCCGATATTTCACCTGAGATTCCGGCTGGGCTTTTCTACTTGGCCGTGTCCACATCTCAAACTCGGAATGCTAAAATTCTGGCACTAGAAAGGATTTGAAAGATCTTCTCTTCCTATGTCCTCATTCACCAACAAAAAACAAAACCCAGGGATGTTTACAGTTCTCCTCACTTTTGTCTTTCTCCTTAGTGTCTGAAGTGGGAATAGAAACCAAATGCCCTGACTCGTATTTCTTTTTTCCCTCATCATTTAATTTGGCATATGCATTCACCCCAGTGAGACCTCTATGCATTGGGAACAGCACTGATCTAGGCACGTCAGGAAATACGAAGAAAAGTAAGACACTTCAAGTAACTTCTGACCAAATACAGAGACTAAGTATCCACCGTAACACAAGACAAAATATAAATGCTCCATGAGAGCTATAAAGAAAAAGCTACAAGGGTTTAAACAAGGGACAGTTTATGTTGTTTCGTTTGTTTTTGTATGTTTTAAGATGCTTTGTTTTGAATGTTTTGTTTTGCATTTGTGTATTTTTTCACGAATTTAGCTGTACTCATAACCACACTTATTTTCACGTTAATGTACACTTGGTATGCCCATAGTTTCTCATCAAAGGAAAACTATAAATTAACTTTAGGATCGTAGCTCGGGTTTTCTGTATTTTTTCCCAAAAAAGGAGCATAAAATCATTAATTCTGAGTCTGGGGAAATACGGAAGTAGAGACAGATACAGAGGGGCAACAAGTGAAGCAATTTGCAATTTCAGACCAGAGCAGTAGGTGTGTTGCCGAAACTACACAGTGGATCATGCAACAGGTCATCAGGATTTCTTCCCACACTACTGCAACACTTCCACATAGCCTTGAATTCAGAAAACAGCCTGTTTGCTAATTTCAAGTGCAGTAGCCATGGCAGAGTCGGCCTTTAAATTGCAGCTTCCACAATAATTCTTTCTGTCTTCTCTGAGAACTCTCCAGGTTCAGAACTCATTAGGGAAGCAGAGAGAGATGCAGAGCTTACTAAAGTGAAATGTATATCACTAGGAGCCTTTTCAATTTCAGTTTGCAGAGAGAATACCTATTAGGAGCGATGTTACTGCGTGAGATCCCTGAAGTCCTCTTATGGACTGTAAGCGGTGATAATAAGGAACAAGAGTTCAGCAAGATCCACTGAGAATCTAAATTTTAAAAGCAGCCTGATTGACATTTTCCTAGGTTATATCCTCTGGCTCAGAAAAAGGAAGAAAATGAGGACAGTGAAAAAGGAACATCAACTCTCCTCAGGTCCTCCATACTCTGTGCCTGCAAAATTCAAAGCAGCAGAAAATGATCATACATTCATTTCCAGGGCAGTAGGAGAGTTAGGGGGGAAAAAAATGTCCAAGTCATAGTAAAAAGACAGGAAAATAAACTTCACAGGAGAAATTATAGGCAAGAACTCTGAAAAATTGTTCTTTGCAACATCAGTTTATGCAACATACTTATATAATGATACCACAAACTATAAAAATCCCAAGAGGTAGCTTGGCATAAAGCAGGGCTTTTCAAACTTTAGTGAGAATCTGAATCACCTGAAGAACTTGTTAAAATGCAGATTCTAATTAGGTAGATCTGGTGTGGGGCCTGAGATTCTGCATTTTTTATAACCTTCTAGTTTATGGGGCATATTCTGTGGACTCCTGGACCATGCTGTAAATAGCAAGGAGAAGGATTAGCAAAGGGAAGAAAAGAGGAATAGCACATCAGAGGTGGATTGCACCCTCCTCCTTTTTCCCCCCACATACACACAGACACGCTACTTGCAAATTTTATAATCTGCAACCAGAAACCTAACCTCATTGGGCCTCCATTACTATAAAATGGGATACTACTAGTAGGCTTAAAATAGAGTCTTATTGAGAAATAGTGCATATCAAAATTCTTGAATCATAAAGCAATATATAAATATATTGTTACTGTCATTTGAATAAACAGAAATATGAAATTATTTATCTTAAAAGAAAAGCCACTAAGGGCAATGAAGGTTAGTATCAAAAGGGTTCCTCTTCAGAAAATTGAAATTAAATTGTTTTCCATTTCTGGAGACAACAGCTCTGCATCTATAGCAGTGGTTCTCAAACCTTGCTGTCTATTAAAATCACCCAAGGAGCCTTCAAAAAATACCCCTGCCTGGGTATGCCTCATCTCACCCTGTGATTCCGATGCAGTTGGTCTAAAGGGAGACCCAGGCACAAAGTGGTTGCTTAAGAAACTCGTCAAGTCATTCTGACATGTAGTCAATGTCAAGAACCACTGGACCCTGGAAAGGAATGATTATGGACCAGCGCCAGCTGAGAAAGTCAGGGCAAGTTGACTAGACTGCTGCAGAAATGAAAAAGTAGATCTGGGTGGGTGTTATGTCTAGTGTAAAAAAACAAACAAAATAAAACCCTCCATTGTAAAGATATTCAAAGAAAATGGGCACAGCTGGTGAAGATGATAAGGCTTATCTCACCCCTGGCTGTGAGGTTCAAATGAGATAATGTCTGTAAAGGTACTTGAATACCTGTTAAGGACAATAAAAATATGAAGCGGTGTTGTTAACAGATTCATCAAACAACGCTTATAATTAACTAGAAGAGAGTGAGTATAACTGTTAAGAAGTCTTCCTTTAAAGCCATCTCCTTCAGAATTCACCTCCTAACACAATGTCTTATAAACTGATAAAAATTAATGGAGGAATCTGTGTGGTGTGAACTAAGTAGAATCTCTAGTTGTTTTGTCTACATTTTTTGTTGTCATTGCTATTGTTCTCAACCTTAAAGACTACTCAGTGCTTTATTGACTAAGTGCTCTTGAAATTTCAATTTTGAAACAAAAACAAGTTTTTGGCAACCTCTTAAAAATAGAGCATTGTAAGTGGCTGCAAATGAAAATAAGAGGAAAAAACTAGAGACAAACAGGTGTGTCACATATACAAAGTACATAACAAGCAGGTGTTGAAAATAAAAATCCAATAGAAGAGAAAGCACCTGCCCAAAAGAAGGGTGTAAAGAAGAGGTAACATCTCTACCATTGCATAAAAAGATCATAGCCCTTTGCCCATTGCTGTCAAGGAAACTATGACAGGCCCTTATCAATAAAGTGATTTTGGACACAGAATATCTCAGAGGTGTCAGAGACTCTGCAGCACGGATAACTAATGTAACAGTACTGAGATACAAACCATACAGTAGGGTAAATCTCATCTAGGGAAAAACCAAAGGAGACAAGACATGTCAACTTCTGATGAGAAGGTGAATGCTGGGGTAGAGCTAAGGTTCCTAACTGGGTAACTAGGAAATCACTGCTGTCTTTAAGACTGCAATTTTAGAAGAGTGGTCGAGATATGCGGGCTTTCAATTCCAGGGATCCAAGAAATTAGATAATGAGAAAATCTAATAACATCTAAAGATTTATCAGATTAGTACAGAAGAAAGACTGGAAAGAATTGAAAATATAAGCAAGATAGAAGACGATCAATGAAGCTCTCAAATGGTTTGTAATGTATGATTCAGAACATAAAGACGTGGAATTATACTTGGGAGAGAAGTCTGGATAGAGACTGTGTAAAGAGAAAAGTGATAAAAATACAGTCACTGGAAAAACTGAAGTAGGAAAGAAGAAATCATTGGTAGCTTGTGGCATCTACTCTAACTGCACATCCCCGTCGCCACCACTAACGTAGATGGTAAAAGCATTTCTTAATAATGGAATCACCAGGAGCAGAGTTGGTCATTTGAGGAGAGTCACGAATGCATGTAACTCAGAAAGAGAAGAGTAATAGTAGTGCCTAACAGGTTGTAAGCTAATTGCAGCCAGAAATCATATCTTACTTATTCCTGGGACCCTGGCTCTGCATAAAACATCTTTCACTGAAGAGCTGGTTAGTTCCCATTGCCTAAAGAATAAGTGCTTTGGATTTATTGAGGAAGAATGTGGGGAGTCCTAATTTGGGGGGTCTGATTATATCATTCTTCTCTTTACAGGATCAAGTCTAAACTCCTTAGCATGTACATAATGCTTCTCATGATCTGGCCACAACCTAACTCTTTAGCTTTCCTTCCTGTATCTTCTCCCACAGGCCAGTACTTCTATCCAGCTAAACTGCTCCGTATTTCTATAATAGTCTGTGCTTTAAGCCTGTAAGTCTTTGTAAATTCTGTTCATTACACCTGGATGATGTTCCGGATGAGACATGGTATCATCTCATCATGAATGCCTGTCAAACCCCAACTCATCTTCTAAGCCTCTGATTAAATGTTCCCTCCTCTTAGAAACCGCTATTCTCACTACAGAATTATACTGACTTCTCTAGGTTCCTTAAGAACTTTACACATACCTTCTCTATAATATTTATCACGTTGTATTTTCATTACTTGTTGACATGTCCAAGTAGCTTAGGATCAGGGACCATGTCATATCAACAACTTTAACGCCCAGGATCTATCATTACAATGCCTGGAATATATTAGGTCCTCAATATGCTTTTACTATATGAATGAATATTCAGCATGTCCCGTAAACTTTTTCCTAATGTTATTTTATTGAGTAATATTTGAATAGTTGATAGATCTATTAAGACCATATTCTTAAATATATCACATATTCATTAGGGTAAGTTTCTATGTTATGTACTGAAACAAGTAATGATAGCTTTAGCAGCTATACCTAAGAAGGATTAGGAAATCCTTTTTTGATGAAAAAAAATATGTAAAACGGACTTATGACTTTGTCCACTTCAAAAGAGATAGGGAGAAGAATGACATCAGCAAAACGGCAGAGAAGTCAGCTCCAAATTCCCTCCATGCCAAAGAAATACCAAAAACCAAGTAGGAACTATTGCAACCAACCTTGTCCAAACTCTGGACAGCAGTCATAAGTTTACAGCAACCGAGCAAATGCTGATTCAAGAAAAAAGCAACTTGAAAGCAGTGGGAAAGCTCCGTAGCATTTTTAATTGCCCTCGCCCCAACCTCTCCGCAGCTTGACAACAATCTTGAAGACAGCAGCCTGCATTCCCGGTGTGGGACCCTCGTGCCCAATTCCAGAGGGGNTAAAACGGACTTATGACTTTGTCCACTTCAAAAGAGATAGGGAGAAGATTGACATCAGCAAAACGGCAGAGAAGTCAGCTCCAAATTCCCTCCATGCCAAAGAAATACCAAAAACCAAGTAGGAACTATTGCAACCAACCTTGTCCAAACTCTGGACAGCAGTCATAAGTTTACAGCAACCGAGCAAATGCTGATTCAAGAAAAAAGCAACTTGAAAGCAGTGGGAAAGCTCCGTAGCATTTTTAATTGCCCTCGCCCCAACCTCTCCGCAGCTTGACAACAATCTTGAAGACAGCAGCCTGCATTCCCGGTGTGGGACCCTCGTGCCCAATTCCAGAGGGGGC
Organism: Galeopterus variegatus; assembly: GCF_000696425.1. Classification (NCBI taxonomy): domain Eukaryota; kingdom Metazoa; phylum Chordata; class Mammalia; order Dermoptera; family Cynocephalidae; genus Galeopterus; species Galeopterus variegatus. Next base: position 685,236 of record NW_007726495.1, on the reverse strand, counting down.
AGAAGAGTCCTTAAATGAAATAATTGTGTTTGTCTGTTCTAACCTGTATGGGGGCTTCCTGAAGCAGTGATTCAAGACACTTGTCTCTGTTTCACCTAACTAAGACTCACTGAAGGTGACGAAGTGGCAGGTATTCCCCAGAACATTGTGAGATGAACAAAAAATTCACAGCCACCTGGGGTAAAAGGTTATGATTGAGGCATATGACTGAGGCATTAGCCACACTTCAATCTTGAAGACAGCAGCCTGCATTCCCGGTGTGGGACCCTCGTGCCCAATTCCAGAGGGGACAGAAGAGTCCTTAAATGAAATAATTGTTTGTCTGTTCTAACCTGTATGGGGGCTTCCTGAAGCAGTGATTCAAGACACTTGTCTCTGTTTCACCTAACTAAGACTTACTGAAGGTGACGAAGTGGCAGGTATTCCCCAGAACATTGTGAGATGAACAAAAAATTCACAGCCGCCTGGGGTAAAAGGTTATGATTGAGGCATATGGTATTTAGCCACACTCATGCTCAGAGAAGAATGCATTCTCACAAAAGACCTGAGCAGACCCTAAGCCTTCACCTTTGGCTGATCTCTAGGCTCAGTGCAAGCAGAAACTGAAGAGTAAGGCATAGTTGTATAAATGGCCTGGCTAAGTGCTGAGGAAGTGCCACAGCACAGAACCAATCTGCAAAGATTGGTACAAATGTGTGCTTGTTTGTGTGTTTGTTTTGTTTTGTTTTGTTTTGTTTTGTTTTGTTTTGTTTTAGCTGCCGGTGGTCAAGAGCCCAGTCGTCAAGAAAATTCTAATCTGCAAAGATTGGTACAAATGTGTGCTTGTTTGTGTGTTTGTTTTGTTTTGTTTTGTTTTAGCTGCCGGTGGTCAAGAGCCCAGTCGTCAAGAAAATTCTGTCAAAACACTGGCTGAATACAAGCTAAAGTGAGCATACAAGACAAGGAATACAGTTGTTGCAAAAATAGTTGGGAAATGTACCTAAACAGGTGACTGTAACCTTCAATAATTAAAAATAGCAAACTTTGAGGAAAGGGGAGAATCTCATTTTCAGGGTTACCATATCATAATGTTCAAGCGTCTAGATTTCAACAGCAAAAATTACAAAGCATACAAAGAAAGAAGAAAGTAAAGGAAAAAATAATAAATTGACAGAAACCACCCCTGAGGAAGCCCAGACATTGGACTTAGGAAAAATATTAAATCAACTGTCAAAAGAAACAGAGATGCTTGCACTTACAAAAATAGGCCAATATTTTGGCATTATTTCTAGACAGGAGCTGTAAATCTTTCTGAGGAAGTGCTGGATTAAGGCTTTCAAATTCTGCATCATTTTAACATAGAAGTGTCAACCAAGACCTGGAAAAAACAAATGTTCAGGGAAGATGTTACCAGCTGAAATGACCATCTCTGAAAAATTTCTAACTAGATAATCTTTGAGAAAGAGAAACATTTTAAAGAACTACCTGCTTGTATCTGCTTTGATGAGTGAGAATTTACTTACAAAATGTATCCCTAACGTTCTGAATAAATTAAATTGTAGAAATTTGTGCTATAAAAATAATTCCAATTCAGCCTACAAAGTGAAATAATTGCATTTTTAAGTACTTAGTATATGCTAGGCAATGTATTAAACATTTACTTAGAAATTTTCATAAGAACTCTCTTAGGTATAATTATCATTCCCATTTCATTGACAAAGGAAAACAGGTTCAAAGAAGCTGAACAAGTTACCAAATGCCTCAGAGACAGCTAGTGAGAGAGCAGAGATTTGAACACTGGTTGCCTCATTCCAGACCTTATTCACACTTATCCAACATGGTAGTGTCTCTCATATACCATAGATCAGATCCACCCAGGTAATTCAGAATATTTGCTTATTTTTATCCCACTCTTGTTAATAAGGTAAAGCTCACGTTTTTCATTTTTGACCTCTCAGTAAAAATATATCAAGTCCATAATTTACAGCAGTCTTCTGGATTTAATATCAAACATCTAACACAATATCTGACACACTCAATAATAAAGACTATAGTTAGCACTATAGATGTCTGCCAACTTAACTGTTTTAACCGTATAAATGTGTGATTCTCTTGCTACTTAAGTAAAGTTTACCATATACATATGTTCTCCACTTCTAAAATTAAAAATATCACAACTGGCTTCTATAGTTAATCCCTTGCCTTTCATTTAAAAAGTAAAAGAGCAAGTCTCTCTATTTTGAACTAACTTCTAGTAGTAAATGCCTTTCAGATAGGTTGATTCTGTTGAAAGTTTGAATGACCTTTTAGTAATTGACATAATAAAAGTAAAGTAAAAGATATAAAAATATATGGCATATGTATATATCTGATGCATAGTTATTGAAAAAGTAAAATAGCAAAACTAAGTAATAAAAGAGAACAATTGTTTCATCTAAGTGGCTTGGAAATTCTTGGCAATGAATTCAGTGGAAATAGATCCAAGGTTTTCATTCTGAAACTCATTGCTCTTGCCTTTCACCTTGATTTAAACGTCTTTAACAAGAGGTTGGATTAGGTTGGTTGTAGGGAGAAATAGGGAAGGAAATGGGTGCAAAGAGAGAAAGATTGAGGAACTTCTGAGAACAGAAACATTTACTTTTCAAGTGGAAATTGGGCCCAACACAGGATGAGGTAAACCCCACTAGAAAGAGCACACTACATACAAAAGTGAAGAACAGAGGTGGTGAACGAACAGAATGACTCACCTGATGTTGGACTTTTCTAGCAAACAGCATTTCTTAATCAGGCACCTTTTGTTATGAGTGTCAAGAGAATACAAAGACAGTTGAAATCCAACAGAATAAATTATTGATTCAAAAAGGGATGAAAACCAATTGATAATGATCCCCAGAGCAATTCATCCTCAAAAATATTTGGCAGCATACACTGAATGTAGCTCAGCTCCTTAGGGAATTTGATGCCCTGCCAAAGACGTGTCCTGGGATTTTATTACTGTTAGCAAATCCTCTTTAATTGGGATGACTTTTATATAGTACTGAGGTCACATTTTTAAAACTTTATTCTGCCTGGAAAAAAAAAGTCAGTGTAATGAGGGGCTATTCCTACTATTCAATCATTGCTTTGGAAAGGTTCTTTCACATTCTGATATTCAACTGAGCAACTTACAAATGTGTCACATTGCTTTGGTTTTACCTATTCTTGTTACCCAAGGGCATTTAGGCAAAGTTATGAATAATTACCTAGTCTCGATCCACTGAGCTACAAAGAAATTAGTCTGTATAGTACTGATGAGTTGTCAAGCTAATTTAGGAGTTTATAGTTTTGAGTTTCAGCTGAACATTACTTCATTCTTTCATCTAGACCTTTACAAAATAATGAAGGTTTTCAGGTTTTAGGAAATACAATATGTGTAAATTCAAGTCACATCCTTCCCCTCTCCATCTTTTTCCCATAAACCTTGAACTAAAAAAAATTATATTTTCTATATGGTGGTTGAGGGGTATGTAGGAAAACAAATTACAAAAGAAAGAATACATACATATTGATGTTTACTCTACCACACAAGCAGAGCAAGAGTTCTATGGTCTGGGCTAGGACCACCTAGTTGTCACATTTAATTCCATTGCAAAGTATGTATCAGTGCATTCCATAGCTCCAGTATATTAGTGAAGACAGGCAAGCAAGACCCAAGGAGGAAGGAAGGCAAGAAGGAAGGAAGGAAGGAAGGAAGGAAGGAAGGAAGGAAGGAAGGTAGGAA
>NW_007726495.1:676314-680497 GCF_000696425.1 Galeopterus variegatus | reverse complement strand
GGAAGGAAGGAAGGAAGGAAGGAAGGAAGGAAGGAAGGAAGGAAGGAAGGAAGGAAACATTTCTTCATTGTCTTCTAAACATAGGCAGTTGCCAACTGCAGTTTACTCTGCAGATATTAACTTTCCTATTCCTTTTAGATGGTTCTACTTTACGCAGGGCATTTTAATTTTCCAAAATTAGTCGATTTCTTTTTAGTGGCCCAAATCTTGGGGATTTAAAATTCCCTTCAGAGAATTCATTGTTCATGATGACCACCAGTGCTCACTCTTGGTTGCCTAGACTACATATAGCTGAGACCAAGGGCACTTTCTTCTCCCAGCTGAAGGGGGTTGTGCCCAAACTTGGCTTCCCAAGGCCCCAAAGTCCTCTACATGCAGTGCAGCTGGCTTCCTTGACAACTTTAGTAAACAGTTGACACCTAACTCAAATTATTTGGTGCCCCAGTAATCTGATGATCTTCCCACTGACAAAATTGTTCTTGTAAGTGTCTTGTGAGAAAGAGAAATGGGTAAGGGCTTCCCCTGGAATGCCAACTGTAGTAAAGGGCTGACTCGGTGGGTGTGGGGTGTTCAAACCTTGCACATTCCAAAGGAAAGTCTGGCCTTTGGTCTTTAGAAGGTAACCTCTAAGATATCCAGCCCAATGAGGGGGTCATTTTTTAACTGGAGCCTTGGATCACAACAGATACTCTATGCTAACAATATGATTTATGGTGAGAGCCTTGGACCGCATGGTATCAGTTTGATCTCTGAAGGGGCTGGAGACTGAGTGATTAACGTCAACCACATGGGCACTCCATGCCTATGTGATCAACCCTAAGTAGAAACCCTGGACAACAAAAATTAAATGAGCTTCCCTGGTTAACAATACCATATGGAGGAGTTCCAGTCAAGATGGCAGAGTACTCAGTTCCTGGTGTTGCTCTCTCCCACAGAGCAACCAGTTTGCAGCTATGGAGGAGCAATGATGGAGGATCTGAGACCTGCACCAGAGTGGGCAGGAGCCATGTGCGGGGGACCCCAGTTCAGGTTGCTCCCCACAGCATAGGGAGACTTTAGAGCTTCTGGACCCACATGCCCTGAGCCTGCCAGGCTGGAGAAGACAGGTGGGGCAAGACTTCTGGCCCAGGCCAGTCCCCACTGCCAGGAGAGAGTTAAGAGTCTTGGGGGCCTCCACACCCTGAGCCATCCATGCCAGAGGAGTTAGGTGGGGCAGGACTTCCAGCCCAGGCCAGTCCCTGACTCTGGAAGAGATTTAACAGGCTTGGGGCCCTCTCACCCTGAGCCAGCCAGGCCAGAGAAGGCAGACAGGGTGGGTCCTCTGTCCCAGGCTGATCCCCACCCCTGGGAGAGACTTAAGAGCCTCCGGGACCCTACACACTGAGCCAACTGTCCCAGAACAGGCAGGTGCAGTGGGACGCCAAGCCCAGGTTAGTTTCTGTTGCTCAGAAGCAGTAGTCCCTTCGGGATCCAAGCCATACATCAGGGTGAAACAAGTGGACTGTGATACCCCCAGCCACAATGACAAAACACCACAGGAAAGATACCAGAAATACAAAAAATCAAGAAAGTACATCACCACTAAAGGAAAATAATAATGTTCAAGTGCTAGATCCCATAGAACAGGAAGTTTTTGAAATGACAGACAAGGAATTTAGAGTAACAATTCTAAGGAAGCTAAATGAGATACAAGAAAATTCAGTTAGACAACACAATGAAATGAGAAAAAATATACAGAATCTGAAAGAAGAAATGTACAAAGAAATCAATGCCTTGAAAAGAATGGAGCTAAGCTTGCAGAAAAAATATACAGAATCTGAAAGAAGAAATGTACAAAGAAATCAATGCCTTGAAAAGAATGTAGCTAAGCTTGCAGAGCTGAAGGATTCATTCAACGAAATAAAAAGCACAACAGAGAGTTTAACCAGCAGACTTGAACAAGCAGAAGAAAGAATTTCTGACCTTGAAAACAGGTTGTTTGAATTAACACAGGCAGACCAGAAAAAAGAAAAAAGAATCGAAAACATTGAAGAAAAGCTAAGAGAAACTATAGACAACCTTAAGCACTCAAATATCTGAATCATGGGTGTTCCAGAAGGGGAGGAAAAAGGAAATGGCATTGAAAATATATTCAATTAAATAATAGCAGAAAACTTCCCAGGTATAGGGAAAGTCACAGATCTCCAGATTCAAAAAGCCCAAAAATCCCCAAACACATTCAACCCAAAAAAGTCCTCTCTAAGACATGTGATAATCAAACTAGCAAAACTCAAAGACAAAGAGAGAATCTTAAAAGCTGCCAGAGAGAAGTGGCAAGTCACCTACAAGGGAGCCCCAATCAGAATAACATCAGGCTTTTCATCAGAAACCCTAAAAGTCAGAAAAGAATGGGATAATATATTCAAGACACTAAAGGACAAAAATTGCCAGCCAAGAATACTTTACCCAAAAAGGCTATCCTTCCAAAATGAAGAACAAATAGTATATTTCTCAGACAAACAAAAACTGTTGGAGTTCACTACCACACGACCAACCCTACAAGAAATTCTCAAGGAAGTACTGGGTTTGATGCCACAAAAGCAACCATCACTGCCATGAATAATTAAGAAAGAACAATACCTACCAGCAAAACAAAAATGCTTACAAAGCAGAAAAAAAATAGTTTATCTATCACCCCAAGAAAAAAACAAATACAGAAGACAAACAGAAAATTAGAAAGAAAGGAAAAAAATGTACTTAAGATAGCTAAACAAAAATCAGTAAAATGCTAGGAATAAATCAACACCTTTCAATAAACACTCTAAATGTAAAGGGATTAAATTCCCCATTCAAAAGAAACAGACTGACTGATTGGATTAAAAAGATGGACCCAACAGTATGCTGTCTTCAAGAGACTCACTTGACCTGTAAAGACACACATAGTCTAAGAGGGAAAGTATGGAAAAAGATATATCATGCAAATAGAAATGAAAAGTGAACTGGAGTAGCTATTCTTATATCAGATAAAATAAACTTTAAAGCAAAAGCCATAAAAACAGATAAAGAAGGCCACTATATAATGATAAAAGGATCTATCCATCAAGAACACATAACAATCATAAATAGATACACACCCAATGTCAGAGCAGCCAGATTTACACAACAAACACTATTAGATCAAAAGAAAGAGATAGATACTAACACCATAATAGCAGGGGACCTGAACACCCCACTCTCATCACTGGACAGATCATCTAGGCAAAAAATCAGTAGAGAAACACAAGATCTAAACAATACCTTAGACCAATTGGACTTGGCAGATATCTACAGAACATTCCATCTAACAACCTCAGAATATTCATTCTTCTCATCAGCACATGGAACATTCTCCTGGATAGACCAAATGTTAGGTCACAAATCAAGTCTCAACAAATTCAAAAAAATTGAAATTATTTCATGTATTTTTTCAGATCACAATGGGTTAAAATTAGAAATCAGTAATAAATGAAACTCTGAAAACCATACAAACACATGGAAATTAAACAACATTCTACTTAATTACATGTGAGTCCAAGAAGAAATTAAGCAGGAAATCAAACTCTCATACATTGTTGGTGGGAATGCAAAATGGTGCAACCCCTATGGAAAATGGTTTGGAGGTTCCTCAAACAGCTGAAGATAGATCTACCATATGACCCAGCTATCCCACTGCTGGGAATATATCCAAAGGAATGGAAATCATCAAGTCGAAGGTATACCTGTTTCCCAATGTTCATTGCAGCACTCTTCACAATAGCCAAGAGCTGGAATCAGCCCAAATGTCCATCATCGGATGAGTGGATACGGAAAATGTGGTATATCTACACAATGGAATACTACTCAGCTATAAAAACGAATGAAATACTACCATTTGCAACAACATGGATGGACCTTGAAAGAATAATATTAAGTGAAACGAGTCAGACAGAGAAAAAGAAATACCACATGTTCTCACTTATTGGTGGGAGCTAAAAAAACACATACACACACACACACTCACACACACACACAAAAACAAACAAACAGCAACAACAACAACATCAACAACAACAAAAAACCAGGGGGGGGGAAGATATAACAACTAAAAATTTTTTTTTTTTTTTTTGAAGTTCCTACAACAAGCAAATGGAAAGGACATGCCTGGGTGGGTGGGGGGAGAGGGAGG
>NW_007726495.1:663859-676304 GCF_000696425.1 Galeopterus variegatus | reverse complement strand
CACATACACACACACACCCATACACACACACACACTCACACACACACACAAAAACAAACAAACAGCAACAACAACAACATCAACAACAACAAAAAACCAGGGGGGGGGAAGATTTAACAACCACAACTTTTTTTTTTGAAGTTCTTACAACAAGAAAATGGAGGAGACACATCTGGGTAGGAGGGGGGAGAGGGAGGAGGGAGGGAGGTTTCGGTGATGGGACACAATAACTAACTACATTGTATATTGACAAAATAAAAATTTTAAAAAAAATCTCTTGAAACTAATGAAAATAATGACACATCATACCAAAACCTGCAAAAGCAGTACTAAGGAGGAAATTTATTGCATTAAGTGCCCACTTCAGAAGAATGGAAAGATGGCAAATAAACAACCTAACACTTCACTTTACAGATCTAGAAAAACGAGAACAATCCAAACCCAAAATTAGTAGACAGAAAAAAATAATGAAGATCAGAGCAGAACTAAATGAAATAGAAACCTGAAAAACAATACAAAAGATCAATGAAACAAAAAGTTGGTTTTTTGAAAGCTAAATAACATTGACAAACTTTAGCAAGATTAACTAAGGAAAGAAAAGAGAAGACCCAAATAAGAAAAATTAGAAATGAAATAGGTGATATTACAACTGACACCTCAGAAATACAAGGAATCATTAGAGACTATTATAAACAACAATATGAAAACAAATTTGAAAATCTGGAGGAAGTGGTTAAGATATATACAAACTACCAAAACTGAACCAAGAAGATATAAAAAATCTGAACAGACCAATAACAATAAAAGAGATTGAAGCTGTTATCAGAAGGCTCCCAACAAAGAAAAGCCCAGGACTGGATGGGTTCACTACAGAGTTCTACCAAACCTTCAAGGAGGAACTGATACCAATTCTCTACAAACTGTTCCAAAACATGGAAACAGAAGCCATTCTCCCAACATCATTCTATGAGGCAAACATCACCCTGATACTAAAACCAGACAAAGAGGCATCAAAAATAGAAAACCACAGGCCAATATCCTTGACGAATATAGATGCAAAAATCCCCAATAAAATACTAGCTAACAGAATACAGAAACACATACACAAAATTATACACCATGATTAAGAGGGATTCATCTCAGGGATGCAAGGTTGGTTCAACATACACAAAGCAATAAATGTAATACACCACATAAATAAAAGCAAAGACAAAAACCATATGATCATCTCTACAGATGCTGGAAAAGCATTTGACAAAATTCAACATTCTTTCATGATAAAGACTCTCTACAAGTTATGCATAGACAGAAAGTATCTCAATATAATTAAAGCCATATACAAAAAGCCCACTGCCAATATCATCCTGAATGGAGAAAAGCTGAAAGCTTTTTTAAAAACAGGAACTAGACAAGGATGTCCACTCTCACCCTCCTATTCAACATAGTGTTGGAAGTACTAGCCAGAGCAATCAGAGAAGAGAAGGAAATAAAGGGCATCCAGACTGGAGAGGATGAAGTCAAGCTGTCCATTTTTGTAGATGATATGATCCTATATATTGAACAGCCTAAAGCCTCTATAAAAAAAATTCCTAGAATTGATAAATGATTCCAGCAAAATTGCTGGATACAAAATCAACAAACAAAATCAGTAGCATTTCTATACTCCAACAAATCAAGAAATCTTGCCCATTTACAATAACCACCAAAAAAATAAAATATTTAGGAATAAAGCTGACCAAGGACATGAAAAATCTCTACAAAGAGAACTACAAACCACTATTTAGAGAAATTTAAGAGGACACAAGAAGATGGAAAGATATTCCATGCTCTTGGACTGGAAGAATTAACACTGTGAAAATTTGCATATTACCTAAAGTCATCTACAGATTCAATGCAATACCCATCAAATTCCAATGACATTTTTCTCTGAGATGGAAAAAGCTATCCAGACATTTATATGGAATTACAAATGACCACACATAGCCAAAGCAATACTGACCAAAAAAATAAAAATAAAAAATAAATAAATAAAGCTGGGCTGGCCGGGTTGCGCACTGCTACGGTGCACCGCTTGGGAAGCGCGGTGGCGCTCCCGCTGAGGGTTCGGATCCCAAATGCAGACCGGCCGCTCACTGGCTGAGCGAGGAGCAGGGGCAACACCAAGGGTTGCAATCCTGTTGCTGGTCCCGGTCCGGTACGGGCGTGACACTGAGGGTTGCGATCCGTTGCCGGTCACGAAAAAAGACAAAAAAACAAAAAATAAAAAAATAAAATAAAGCTGAAGGCATAACACTACCTGACTTTAAAATATATTACAAAGCTATAGTAACTAAAACAGCATGGTACGAGCATAAAAATAGACAGACGGATCAGTAGAATAGAATAGGGAACCCAGAAATCAATCCATATGCCTACAACCATAGGATCTTTGACAAAGGCAGCAAATCAACATACTGGAGAAGAGACCACCTTTTCAACAAGTGGTACTGGGAAAACTAGATACTCATATGTAGGAGAATGAATCTAGACCTGTACCTTTCACCATATACCAAAATCAACTCAAAATGGATTAAAGAATTAAATATGCATCCTGAAACAGTAAAACTCCTTAAAGAAAACATAGGAGAAACACTCCAGGAAGTAGGATTGGGTACAGACTTCATGAATAGGACCCCAAAAGCACAAGCAACTAAAGAAAAAATAAACAAATGGGATTATATCAAAATAAAAGCTTCTGCACAGAAAAAGAAACAATCAACATAGTAAAAAGACAGCCAACAGAGTGGGAGAAAATATTTGCAAAATATACATCTGACAAAGGATTAATATCCAGACTATATAAGGAACTCAAACAGCTTTATAGCAAAAAAAACCAAATAACCCAATTAAAAATGGGCAAAGGAGCTAAATAGGCATTTCTCAAAGGAAGATATACAAATGGCCAACAGACACATGAAAAAATGCTCAACATCACTAAGCATCTGGTAAGTGCAAATCAAGACCACTTTGAGATACCATCTCGCTCCAGTTAGGTTGGCTAACATTCAAAAGACTGAGAAGTGCTGGAGATGTTATGGAGAAAAAGAAACTTTCATCCACTGTTGGTGGGGCTACAAAATGGTGCAGCCTTTATGGAAAATGGTATGGAGGTTCTGCAAACAATTACAGATAAATCTACTGGATGACCCAGCTATTCCACTGTTGGGAATATACCCAGAGGAATGGAAATTATCATGCCAAAGGGATACGTGTTCTCCAATGTTTATTGTAGCTCTATTTGCAATAGCCAGGAGCTGGAACCAGCCCAAATGTCCATCACCTGATGAGTGGATACAGAAAATGTGGTATATCTACAAAATGGAATACTACTCTGCTATAAAAAAAGAATGAAATACTACCATTTGCAACAACTTCGATGGACTTAGAGAACATTATATTAAGTGAAACAAGTCGGGCACAAAAAGAGAAATACTGCATGTTCTCACTTATTTGTGGGAGCTAAAAATAAATAAATAAACACAAAAATAAATAAAGGGGGGAAGAAGACAATAACCACAAAAATTCCTTGAACTATTTAAGTCAACTGAACAGATATGATGTGGGGGGGGGAGGGGAAGGGGTGGAGAGGAATGGGTAAAGGGGCATGAAAATCAACTACAATGTATATTGAGAAAAATAAAAAATAAAATAATATAAATAAATAAAAATAAATAATAAAACGGCAGAAAAATAAAATACTTACAGGTGTTGTCACACATTGTTTGGAGAATTGAGCACTCTCTGTCCAAATCCACTGGTAGAGGAAGACTGCAAGATCATGCCTGAACTCACCAAGACTCTGCCCTATGTGTGTTTTCCTGTTGCTGATTTTAATCTGTATCCTTTCACTACAATAAACCATAACTGTGAGCACAACTGCTTTTCTGAGTTCGCTTCTAGCAAACCACTGAACTTGAGGGTGGTCTTGGAAATCACTGATCATACTGTCCCACTTCAGTGTGTCCAGCAAAGCCTCTTGGCCCCAGCATACTCCTTCTTGAGGAAATCAGAAAGACTGAGAGACCTACATCCTCTCTCCTTTATGACCCTTGGCTCGAAAGTTCCTCCAGTGAAATCTATCCTCAGTCTGCTCCAAATGCGTGATGCTATGGAATTTACTCACAGCAGGTGTGGAAATCATGAGTTCTTATCCCTTAGATCACATGTTGTTAAGACACTTATAAACAAAGATGAAAGAAGTCTTATGCTTTTTCCAGTTTCATTATGAAATTTTTAATTTGAAAATTTGAACCTATAACCAAATTCATTATGATGTCTTTTAGAATTCTTACATTATTAAGTGGCATGTGTGATCCCTTATTTGCTACCTAATAAAAATTCCTCAGACTAATTGTTGGTTAAAAATGCAAAACAATGCCAGTTAAACAGAAATCATTGAAAAAAGAAAGTTACAGAGTGTCAGAAGAGTTAAAATAATAAATAAAATAAATAAGACATTGCAAAACCTATGATATGTTTATTGTAGTAACTTAGGATTCATAGGAATCCTTAATTTTGAAGTTATTATTGTCATATCCCAAGAATTTATCACTGCCATATGTTGATTTTATACAAAAGATTGCCATTGAAAACACAGATAAGGGCTTGCTGGTTAGCTCACTAGGGAAAGCATGGTGCTGGTAACACCAAGGTCAAGGGTTCTGATCCCTGTAATGGTCAGCCACTGAGAAAGAGAGAGAGAGAGAGAAAGAAAGAAAAAAGACAAATAAATCTCAACTTTCAGATCTAAGTCATATAGACTCACACACCTGCAATATTTAGTGTGACCAGTACTACAACCCATGAAGAACCTTGGCCACCTCCCTACCTCTGTCATGTGCCAAAGATGATGTATAGATAACCTTTCAGAAGTGAGGTAGACAATTGCTACCAGAATAGGCCAAGGCCGATTTATGAACCCTGTAAAGTGTATGTCTGCCTCCTATCCTTTCCTTTCCTTTGTCTCAGCTTCTTACTGCCCACCCACCCTTCTGCTCTCCTAGCCATACAGGTGTTCGTTCACATGCACTTGTGCCTTGCACACACGCAAGCTTCAACATGTTCTGGGTGTGTGTGGGTGGCTGCTGTGCCTGGCGCAGAGCTTGGCACATTGGAGGCACTCAGTGTTAGTGAAATGAATAACTCGAGAGTCAATTTTTCCATATTTAAATATCCCTTTCAAGGAGGTAAAACCTTTACAACTCAGGATTCAAGATTCTGATCAACTAACTACAGATCCCCTTGTCCATGTTTGACCTTTCAAAACAGGATAAATAAGTCAATTTTGTGGCTTCTACAAGAATCCAATTTTTTATTATGCTGTACGTCAAAAAATATATATATACAATTTTCTAGTCAAGAATTTTAAAAAGTAAAAGGATTCTTGCTTTTGTCACAGTTTGGAATGGGATATTTATTTACTGAACATGAGTGCAAGAAACAGCTGAGGTAATTTGCACCTAACAGAATAAAACCTATTTTTCTTTTATTGCAAGAATTGCTGTTGTTTTTTTACATAAATTCTCTAGAATAAATCTCTTGTTCCTATGACACTGTTTTCTCTTTTTTAATCTTTGTGACATCACGTTCTATCATATATTAAAATTACTCATAACACTTTACCTCTTCTAAAAGACTGTAAATTCCTTGAGGGTAGTGGCCTCATTTCTACATGATCCTAGAACAGTTGTAACAGTAATTAGAAGATGGTAGTTGCTCAATAAATACTGGCTAAACACACAAGTAAATGGTTCTAAAAGGAACCCCAGCCCCGGCTTTTACTCTGTATGTGTGTGTTCCTTTTTTTCCTGCATAAAAGTTCAGGCTGATTATAACTGAGAATCAAAGCTAAACTATGAGATATTAATCCGTTCCACCTCATGGTTCCTTGTAAATAAATCAAACCATCATCTCACACTACTCAACACATTGAGTAGTTACCATCAGCAGGTAACGATAAAGACAGCCTTTTGCAAACACTGGCTGCCACCTCCCTCTTGGTCACCTTGCAATCACCTTGCAGTCTTGACTGATGCTCAAACTTCTGGATCACAGCCCACCATCTGGACTTCTGTCCTCCTCCAAGTGCACTCTCCACACTGGACTGCCGCTCAGTTGTTAATTAGTGACACTGACTAGAACAAAATGCCCCTACTCATGATCATTTAAATTATAAGTGCTTTTCCCCCCCAACAGCAATAATTGCCAAATACACTTTATTCCAAACTTCATCCTAATGTCAGTTTAACAATATGTTACTTACACATTAGGAATAAACGTTGTTGGAGGTTTGGCCAAATAAATAGTCTTTCTCTAAGTTTTTAGGAAGCACATTTGCAAAAAGGAGGCATTGAAAGAGCAAACAAAATCACTGAATGATTAAGGTCAGAGTTGGAATGTTCCAGATTTGCCAGCCCTGCCCAGTCAGCTGCCTGTGACTTTCCACACATCAGCAAGTTTCCCTCATAAAAGGTTTAAGGCTTAAGCCAGGCTGTTTTCAGACAGAGTTAAACCAACACTGCACAAAAAAGTGAGGGGAAAACAGTGTGAGACCAATTAAAACAAATTGGTAATGAAAGCAACAGCTGGGTGTCAACATGTTCTGCTCTGTTACTGGCATATCAGTGGGGTGATTTTTAGAGAAACCGGTGCTATCTGAAGGAAAGGAGAGACCAGCGCCCTAATGGGGCAGAGCAGGCCTGTAACTCGCCAGAAGAATTCCTGCCCACCCGCTTGGAAGGCAACCTGCACAAATGAAAACCCGTGCAAGAAACTTTTCTCTCTTCTAATGCCTCCAAATAAACTGTCGCCACGGGAAATAACATCTCTTTCACTGTGATGCTGAGCTCAGAGCTCATTTGGCAAGTAATGATATGACAGCAGAGGACAGCCGGTGCAGTCTGAGAAGCAAGTGGGAAGTCAGAGGACCTGGGATCTGTGTCCAGAACTGTCATTATGGCCTTTGTCCCTAGAACATCCCAAAAATCTTATCTGTAAAAAGGGAAATACGATACCTTCTTTTGCCTGCTTTACAGGGGTATCTCGAAGATGACATGAGAAATTTTATAAGGAGACAGTTTGAAAATTGCAAACGTTACCCATCAAATAAGGAACTCTTCTTAAATGGCTGGCTAGAGCATTTCTGAAAACCGGTTTCATATCTGTACCAGAGCATATAATTGTGAGTCTAGCATTGAACCACTTCCTTCCTCCCATAGCACAGGGCAAATCCAGAAATAGATAATTGCCAAGAAATTGTAGGTCAGACATAATATCCCATGTCGGTTGAGTATCTACATGCTAGAACTTTTAATTATTTCATCAGTAACAAGTCTCTGATTTAGGTATTTTCATTCCACTTTACAGATAAACAAATTGAGGCTCCGAGAGGTTGAATAAGTTGCACAAAGTTGCACAGCTGTTAAATTGCAGAGCCAGTACTTAACCACAAAGCTTTTGCTTTTACCCACTATGCTACATTCCTGCTTCATCGTCCCCTTATAATGCAACAAGATGTTGAAATGGGATTAAACCCCAAAGGCCAACAGCAAAATAATATGTGCCAAGGTACTCAATATGAACCACTTACCAGGATCAAGCCTGAGGTAATTTGAGTTTCTGTTTAGAAAGACAGCCTTTAGGGAATGCACCACCAGATAGTAGGCACTGAGCAAAGAAACTTATGTGGCCAGTCCAACGAGATACCTCATCCCCTACTAAATAGTGAGTCTTTTCTGGAGGAGTGTGGTTTTCTATAAACTTAGGAAAGCATCCAGGAGAGAGCATAAGCTGTGAGCAACTACTAAGCCCATAAAAGGCAACATGCCAGTTCAAAAGAATATCCACCAGCACAAATGTGTTCTACCACGTGCCTCTCCCCACTCCTCATTCTAACCATGTTGAAGTCAGAGGCTGCCTATGAGAAGGAACAGATAAGGAGATGTGAAAGACAAGGGGGATGGGGAAAAAGAAAAATCCCATCACCCACCACTGTGGGTCCCCAACTGAAGGAAGAAGGATATGCGAACTTGGAATTAAGTAGGAATTTTTCTTACACTGGAGGATGTATTTTAATTACTGTTCTTGTGACCAGCTGTAACCTGGGGTTTTTTTTTTAATCTACTATATCCAGGAGGCTGGAGAAACTATGGAAACTTCCCACATTTTCATTAAATGCCAGGAAAGAACTAGGCCCCTGAGGGAGTTTGGGGTTAAAGAAGAGAGAAAATTAAGCTGCTTGCTTTATGAATTACTTCACTATTTTAAATATACAGCTATACTTCTCTGAGCCTGGTAGTAGAAAATGGCTGAAGTTTAACAAATATTGTCGTCAGTGCAGACATGAAGCATGGTTTAAAACAGATATTTCAGAGGGAGAATACTTGGGAGAGGAAAAGGTAGAATCAGGAAGAATCTTCTATAGAATATATCCCCAGCCCAAGCCAAGTTTTCTGCAGTGTGTGGAACTGTTTATGAACCAGCCCTTAGCCTGCAGCTCTGGCAAACAGCCAGCCTGTGCAGTGCTCCCTGAAAGGCCAAGTGTCCTTCAGGTCCTTCCCTGCTTCCTTACTTCTTCCTCTTCTCCCTCCTGTCCTTTGAAGAGTACGAATTGTGCTTACTTCTGTGACATGTCAAGCGTAAAATAGATCATAGAATCATTTTCGCAGCCAATAATCTGTTTTTACAGACCCATCCAGTCATGCATCAGAGATTGCAACAACTGCAGATTTACAAAATAAAAAGAAAACCAAGCACAAATAAACACTCTACCAGTTAGGTAGATGTTGATGGGGAAGCTAAGCAGCAGACTGGCTAGCATTTGTTGGTACCCTTACACTGCCAGGAAATGAAAAGTGTACATATTTGCATGCAGAAAACAAAAAAGGAAGAAATTGAATAAAATTCATTTGCAGAAGGTAAAACTATATATACATATATATTTATATGCATATGCACCTGCATATGCATATACATAACCTAGGCAACTTCAGGCATGGATTATAACAGAAATAAAGGGAATTAGTCCAAAGGTATAATTTAGGAACATGACTGTTCATTTCCCCTGTATATGCGATTCCATAGTTAACTAATCGGTGATTCCCAAAAATAGAACTTTAATAATTTTAGAAATTCACTAGATGATGAAGCCTAATGAATATCAAGAGATATAATTGCCCTTAAGAGTCAGCCTGCTACTATCCTTGGAACTGAAGTCCTGGAGCCAAGAGACAGATGCTTTCCACCCTTCCATATTTTCATCAGAACAGGGCTTTCTACTGATTTAGTGTTCTTGTTACACGGAATCAGCAACCTCCAAAGTGGGAATAAATAACTACATTTATTATCACCTACAACGTACACGTATCATCCATCATTTACTTCTCACAGCAGCCCTATGAGGTGGTCAATATTAGCCCCGTTTTACAGGTGAAAACATTGGCACTCAGAGAGTTTGTATCAAAGTGGTATCAAAGCTGGAACAAGAACATGCAGCTCCCAAGTGCCACTACAGAGCAATCATCAGCACCTTATAATGTAGGTCCAGCATTCACCTTGGTAAAGGAGTTGATAAATTGCTCACTGGTGGCTCTAGCCTCTTCATCATTGAGCTCCCTGTCACCTCACTGTTTCTCCTTTCTCATGAGGGCTACACCTTTATAAATGGGAGGCATTGAAAATGGGAATCCTGCAAGCTGGTTCAGGAAGGGCTGGCTTGATGGATGTGTGACAAGTGCAGTCTCACAGGTCCCACACTCAAAAGGGCTTTGTGCTTGGTTTAATGCTCTGCTGTCACCATCTTGAAATTCTTGATAAATTTTTTATCTTTAAACTTGTGTTTTCTAAGTGAAGTCCAATGGGACAATGGGGCATGCACATGAGCAGAGGAGATAAGTGCAATATGCATATCTTTTTCTTGCAGCCCTAGAGATGCTCCCACCAGCACAGAGTTCTGGTGAACTCACAATGCATGAGAGTTCAGCCAGACTCCAAACAAGTGCTATGGTCTGAATGTTTGTGTTTCACCAAAATTCATGTTAAGATTTAATCCTCAATGTGATAGTATTAAAAGGTGGGGTCTTTGGGAGGTTATTAAATCATGAGCCCTCATGAATGGAATTAGTGTCCTTATAAAAGAGATGCAAACAAGTTGTTTGCTCCTTCGGCCTTGTGAGGACACAGCTAGAAGGTACCATCTATGAACCAGGAAATGGAATTCTCACCAGATAACAAACCTGCTGGAACCTTGACCTTGGGCTGCCACCCTCCAGAACTGTGAGAAATAAATTTCTGTTGTTTATAAGCTACCCAGTCTATGGCATTTTGTTACAGCAGTCTGAACCAAGCAAGACACATAAGATAAGCGTGGATTAAGTAAGCAAGGGCATGCATAGCTCAGAGAGGCTGTTCTTCCCATTAGAACTAGATTTGGTTCAAAGTTAGAAAGAAGACAATGGGATTCTGAGAGACATGACAACTGAGGGTACCTATCATATCCTTTCTCCCTCCTGTTATTTATCTATAGTTTCCTTACCTTTCTGTCCTTTCTTACTCATCAATAAGCCAAAGATAGTGTTGATAGAATGTGCAAGTATCAAGTAAAATAGAAAGAGGGTTTTTTGCAGCATTTCTTCTGCTCTGGTAAGAACAAAATATATATTCATGTACTGAGAAATATGAATTGTGTAATTCTGGTGATACCACATAAGACTTAAATGCTTTATATTTGCATTAAAATTGGCATTGTACAATGTCAAGACAAATGGTAAAATTCATGCTAATTATTTAAAATATAATTTTCCTGGCTAGGCGTGGGAGTTCCAGCTTGCAGAATGCAAGTGCAGTGAGTAAATGGGGTTTCCCGAGGCTGTCTGCAGGAGCTAGAGGATTTTTTTTTTTAAGATAAAATTTAATTTTTCCATACTTAGAATGACATTAGATAGTAACTAAAAAACACCATGACAAGTCAAGAAAGGGTGAAACCACAGAAAAAAGGGAAAAGCTTTTTATTTTAGTACCTGTCATGGCTCTTTTTCCTGGTTTTTGAGAAAGAGCCTCTTCCCTTCATTTTGCACTGGGCCTGACAGATTAAGTGTCTGCTCCCAGACCTAGACAAAAAAGCATTCTGAAGTCTTCAAAGTGCAGCCTTAGGTTCTGCAACAGCCTGATGTTTCATGGCATGGGTGGAGCCATATGATCTTGAGATCAACTCAGACTACAATAACAGGGACTCAGAAAAGGAAGTGTAAAGTCATGTCCTTAAGCACACAGCATTTATGTTCTGTTTCTAGGGCAAAAAATCTTTTATTTTACTACTACCCATGAAAATAGGATATTAATCTAGGGAATAACTTACAGCCAAAGTATTTGAAACACACACATTTCTCCCCATGATTTCCAGGTAAAGGGAATAAGACTTGTATTGGATATTCGGGTTAGGGCTACAGAGTCTAGCAACACTGTGACAGGAAGAGTTGTAACTGGTTTTGGCATCAACATATTTTCTATGAGATGCACAGGGAGAGTATTTTGTGATGATTAAGAGCACGAAACCAGATTGACCCAAGTTTGTCTATTTACAGCTCACGAGCAAAAATAACACATTTGAGAGACACAACTACAATTCAAAAGCTAGAGAGGAGTCTGCACAGAATGAACAGCTGTGCTATATGAGGCTCATATATTGGACCAGATAGTTTGATTTTAAAAAATAAGCATCAAAAATACCCTAAAAGAGATAAGAGGAGATATCAGTAACATGAAGCAGGACAAAGTGGAAATATTTGTTCAAAAATATAAAGAACTTTAATAGATAAGATATATAACAAAATACATATACTAGAATGATAAAATCATTTACTGGAAGATCAAATCAAGGAATTCTCCCAAAAATCATTAAGCATAAGATTAGAAATTTCAAAAGAAAATTTAAGTTTATATAGTAGGTGTCTGGTAATGATAATGAGAAAAATCATTGTTTAAAAAATCAGTGACAATTTATCAGAATTAAAAATAAGAAAATAGAGAAAGAAAATTGAAAGATTACTGAAAAAAAGAAAAATTTCTAAAGGTTTCCCAATAAAAGGAGCTGCACCCACAAAGAATAAGATACTAAATTTATACCAGCCTTGAAAACTGCTGAACCCTGCAGACAAGAATACAGTATGTGTCAGGTGTTATAGGGAATGAATTTTGAACCTAGAATTGTATATTCACCAATACTGTTATTTAATTGTGAGGGCTGAATAAAGACATTAATAGACATACAAATTTCATACATTCTACCACACAAAGATCCTCTCTGAAAACAATTGAAAGAAATATTTAATTAAAAATAAAGAAATCACAGGCCAGCCCGGTGGCGCACTGCTACAGTGCGCCACTTGGGAGCGCGGTGGCGCTCCCGCCG
>NW_007726495.1:581149-663507 GCF_000696425.1 Galeopterus variegatus | reverse complement strand
AAAAAGGAAAAAAAAAAAAAAAAGAAATCAGCAAGTATGCTCTTAGCATATAAGACACTAAGGTTAAGAATAACTTCTATAGTTTATTGTGTTCTAAAAAAAAAACGCCAGGTTTAGGAGGAAGAAAGGAAAGGAGGTTCATAAAAATCCAAAAGCAAAATTTAAGCAGTGTTAATATGGTTGGGGATTAAAGGAGTGCTTGGGAATGAGGGATCAGAGGTAGAGAACAGCAATCATCTTTTGTGTATTTGTTGTGAATATATGTTTTCATCAACTACATATTCAACATTCATGAAAGATATGTCTGAAATCCTTGTGAATTACAAGTCTGCAAATATAAAAAATTTCCAACATTAAATGAAGAGAAAGATAAATAAAAATGTTAAGTGACTTCTTCAAACTATGAACAATTTCATAATCCCAATACTAAATCAGAAGTCCTGATTGCCTGATCTATTCTTCAGATATTTGAAGCCAGGTGTTTCTCAAGGTTTTTAAGTGCCAGTACACTTTAATCTCTCAGAGCTTTAAAGTGATGTTTAAATTCTTTAAACAAACCGCTAAGAAGGAGATGGTTCCAATGGAATAAGAAGGAAGTGTTCAAATTATTTTACAGAGCAATTAACAACAATGAAACCAAAACCTGATAGGATTGCAAAAAGGAAAAGTATGGTTTAAATCTAAAATTCATTATATCATGAAGAGTTCATTAGACAAAATATATTGTGTGATCATCTGAAAATATGCTGAAAAGACATTTGGCTAAATTCAACGTCCATTCTCAATATTTTTAAAAAACTCATAAAATAGTATTTAATGTATAGTATTCAGTAATATTCAACAAATATTTTATTAATTATGTAAATACACATATATAACTGATTTACTAATTTGAATATTACTATTTGTATGTAAAACCAGTAAAGGTGACCTTTGAACATATCAGGGGTTAGGATACCAACAACCTCATCCATTCCCTGCACAGACAAAAACGCATCTATTAACATTTGACTCCTCAAAAACTTAATTGCTTAACTGTTTCCCTACTTCTTAAGTACATTGTGTACTTCCCCACTGGTCGTGGCTGTGCCCCACTCCGTGTACAGAACTCCAGGGTTGGTGCGGGGTGTGGTTACGTGGTTGTGTAGTAGTTTCCAGCAGAACCAGACAGCCTTCACTCGCCATGCTTTCCTCCCTTTTCCTTCCATAGCTTGTGTTACCACCTTCTCCTCCCTTCCTGAGACTTCACTTGTCACCTTTATCTATATAAACTTTAACCATGTGGCCTTTCCTTGAAGTGTCATATTTGCAAGACTCCTGTGTCCATGTATACATAAGTAGATTTGTATGCTTTTTTTGTTGTTGTTAATCTATTTCCAATTGTTTTTATAGACTCACGTTATGAAACCCTCACAAGGAAGAGGGAAGAAAATTCTCTTCACCTCTATTCTTAGAAATCGAGAATCATGTTTTGCTCCTACTTTGTGTGGAGGCCATTTATATTCACCCATAGTATAAGGTTTGAAATCAATTCTTTTTCATTACATTTCATTTTTAACTGTGAAGTTTAAGGTGTCAGTTAGAATGTTTACTCCCCTCTCTCTCGCTCGCTCTCTCTCCCCAGTCCCCAATAAGCAATATTTATTCAGTGGTACCCTGAGCCTTGCTTTTTGCTATTTCACATGCAATACATGGTTTAATCCTCACAACACTATGAGCAAGGAACTATTATTTTGCCAGTTTTACAGAGGAGTTTGTAAGATACCAAAATACACACATTGTATGTAGTGGAGACACTACCCGTGAAGGTTTGGTCAGCTCCAAAACTTATTTTCTAAATTTAATTTCAAGACCTCCTATCCTAGTACCACAGGTTAACATTTATCTGAAAAACACTTTAACGAACCGTGAGGACAGTCAGTTGGAAGTAAATCTAAAGAGCACATAAGCCAACCTCCTCAATTATAGAAAAGGAAATTAAGGTCAGAGAAATAAGTCATCAGGCAAACTCCACACAGATGCTGAGTAGATTCCAGATCTCCCAACTCCTAGCACAGTGTGTGGACTACTGCAATAAATGTCCTTATTCAGAAACACAAGACTTCACTTGTCACCTAATGACCCTGTCACAACAACCTATGGCAGGTTGTGCTCAAGTCAAATCCAATTCCAGGAGCACTCACAATGGAGATGCAAAGGCTGAATGAGAAGCTGATCAGCATCACAAAGGGAGAGAAATGGCCCACTTTCCCTTGGCTATAAAAAGAGACCTAATTATGCTAATGCATTATGAAAACATCCTCTAGGGGTGGTTTAGGAGGCTGCTTTGAAAACAATACTGAAATCCAGGAATGCATTTCAGTTATGCAAATGGTCATCACTCCTACAGGAAGAAATTTCAGATGCTTCCACTGTCCTCGACTTCAGGCAGGACATCACCAAGAGCCATTTTGACTTAATGAGGCTAACTTCAAACATGCCTACTGCCCAGTTTTCCTCATGGTGCGAAAGGAAGAGTATACACCAGGAAGAGCACTTTATCAATTGCCATTAAGTGTCTATTCATATATGGAGCAGTTACTCTCAGTGTCCCATGCCCTCTCTGGGCCAGGATGGCACAGTCACTGACAGGCACTGACCACCAGCACAGAGTGAATCAACTTACTTCTTCCATCAATGCCAGTGTCAAATGTGAGCCACTTTATAATCCCTCAATTCCTTAATCAATAAAAAAAAAAGTGTTTGTGACCCTAATATTTTACATACATTTTTGTTTCTGTATATTAATCACTGTTGGTACTAAGCAGGTTAAGGAAGACTTCCAAACAACTAGCTTAACTAATTAAATCGCTGTAACTAATGCTCCACCTATCGTCAAAGCCCACTTTAAGGTTGTAAGTGGAAGGCAGAGAAAAGTGCCAGTATAGAAGGCAGTAGGAACTGGAAGATACTTCAGCAAAAATTAGCTGTTGATAGGATAATTCATGGTGTTTAAATTATTCATGACTGCCCTGTTTTATTGTCTCATGGCAGATTTCCACCAAGCCAAGATAAATCTATAACTTTTTCAAATACTGCTGCCTTAAAAGAAATGTACCCAAGTTGCTAATTCCTGGTGTTAAGAATCAACACCTAGTGGAGCTGTGTGTGTAATTAAAAGATCCTAATATTCTACATATTTCCAATAAAACATTGCTTAGCATTCCTGCTTTCTAAGACCTTGAAGCGTTGCTATGTTTGATTCTCTCTGTGTCCAATAGATAGCATAAGGCTCACGCATAGGGAGAAAAGAACCTCTCCTCTGGCCTAAACCAGTACGAGAAACACCCAGGGTTCTCCCATTAGGGCATTATAAGTAGACCTCTCTCTGAGCTTGAACTGATGTTCCCCTGTATAACTTGTAGATTTTCTTTTTAATGTTTTTGTCTTTCAGCAAGTCTGTAGGGTTTTTTCCAGTATGCATTATTTCGAAATAACATGGAATATACATACATATGTGTGTGTCTCTGAGTCTGTGTGTGTAGTTTCTGCTGCGGCAATATTCTCACACACCCAAAGATGTAGCAGCATGACATGAATAGATCGCTACCCTATTGATAGAGTTTGATATGTTGTCACCTCCAAAGCTCATGTGAAAATCTGATCCCCAACTTGGCAATGTTGGGAGAGATTTGGGTCATGGCAGGTGGATCCCTCATGAATAAATTACTACCCTGAGTGGGGGTGTGATGAGTGAGTTCTCGCTGTATTAGTGCCTGTGACAGCTGGTTTTTTAAAGGACCCTGGCACCTCCCCACTCACTCTCTTGCTTCCTCTCACCATATGTTCTTGCACCCACCAGCTGCCCTCCCATTTTCTACCATGAGTAGAAGCAACCTGAGGCCTGCACCAGATGCAGCTGTCACAGAATCATAAGCCAAATAAACCTCTGTTCTTTATAAATTACCCAGTTTCAGGTATTCTGTTATAAGCAACAGAAATGGACTAATACACCTATGATGCAGGAGATCTGATTACTAATGACAGTGCTATCACTTCCCAGTTGATTTTGAATGAGTGATACATTCTCTGGGCTAAAAATCTATAGAACAGGGTTAATTGAAATCTGTCCTAATTTTCTGTCAAAAGTTTTATTAACACAAATGGGAAAACTAATGTGAAAGCCCTTTGAAGACTGTAAATCACAATAAATTTTAAAAGTGTTATCTAAAATAAAATTAAAGTTATAATAAAAGTGATTAATTAAAACAAACTCTCGGGCCAGCCCGGTGGCGCACTGCTACAGTGCACCGCTTGGGAAGCGCGGCAGTGCTCCCGCCGAGGGTTCGGATCCCACATACAGACCGGTTCCCGCTCACTGGCTGAGCGAGGCACGGGAGCAACACCGAGGGCTGCGATCCCGTTGCCGGTCCCGGTCCGGTACGGGGGCGACACTGAGGGTTGCGATCCATTGCCGGACACGGAAAAAGACAAAAAAAAAAAAAAAAAAACTCTCGCTTTGTTAGTGATATTTCCTACTTGTCCTACAGAAAGTATATTAGTCAGAGTTCTCCAGATGAATAGAATTAAAAGTATGTGTATACATACATACACACACACACACACACACACACACACACAGATTTCTTTCAGGGAATTAGCTGATGCAATTGTGGAGGCCTGGCAAGTCCAAAATCTGCAGTGTAGGCTGGCAGTGTAGACCCAGAGAAGATGTGCAGTCTAAGTCCAAAGGCAGTCTGATCAAAGAATTCTCTTTTTTTCTGGGCAGATCAGTCTTTTTCTCTTTGGCCTTCAACTGATTGCATGAGACTCCACCCACATTATGGAGGATAATCTGCTTTGCTCAAAGTCTACTGATTTAAATTTTGATCTCATATAAAGAGTATCTTCACAGAAACATCTAGAATGTTTGGGTACCGTGGCCTATTTAATCTGACACATAAAATTAACTATCACGGAGAGTTTCAGAATCACTAGACAGTAAGTTCATTGAGAACACTGATTTTTTTCATCACCCCCAATACAAGTGTATATCACCTTGTATAAAGAAATGTAGGGGAAAAAAATGTTTTCTGAATAAATAGATGAAAACTAAAAATGGGTCTAGGCCATCATAGTTGCATGGTAATTTTCACCTCCCTAAATTAATTTGTGAATATCAAAACTAAGAGTAGGTATCGTAGTGATGCCTACTTCACATCCAAAAGGCAAAATTGGATATTCCAAGGGGTTGCCATCCAAAGTAGACAGAGAGACCATGAAGAACTTCTCGATTTTTCCTTTCTTTGGTTGCTTCTCATGTTCTGAAGTCACTAGCTAATCCACTGCTGTCCCTCTTTAGTTTCCCTCTTCACTGTCTTTCAATGCCCATTCAGAATTTCTTTAATTTATTGACCGCCTCTGTTTTCAGCATCACATTCACACCTCGAAAGGACTACACATTATTACCTTGCAAAAGATAATCTACCTCAGAGTGAAACGTAGAGAACAACCATCTTTAAAAGGCCCAATAAAATCCCATAAATTTTATAATATTCTTATAAACACTATTGGCTTGGAGAGAAAATAAATAGAAATTTTTGATATCTAAACCTTGAAATGCTACAATTTTCTACCTAACAATGACATTGTAAATAATTAACCATACCATGTTTTCTGACCCAACTACATTTAGAAAACTATTTATTAGGCACTATTGATAATCATTTAATGCTAACTGTAATATGGTTGTAAAACCAAGTATCTCCCTATGTCATTTTAAAAATTCAAGATCTAAAAGAGAATAGTAGGCTAAAAAGTAGCCAAGCATACACTGCATTTATGCTCTGCCAGGCAAGTTGATAAACAAGAAGTGATTAAAACTGGCTAATCTGTCCTTGCAGCAGTGCTGTAATGACCATCAGAGTCGGTCATCCCTGAGGCAAAGATTTATAAAATTAGACTTTGATAACTCATGCCCAGTTAAGGAGGGAAAAGAAGCTCCCAGGAAAAACTAGATTTTTTTTTTCCTTGCCATCTTTGTTGCAGTGAAGTGAAATAAGAATCATATTTGGAGTCATGGAGACCTGGGTGTAATTTTACTTAAGCCACATACTACCAAAGTGACTTGACCAATTTGCTTTAATATAATATAGAGACATAGAGATACCTATTTCAAAGGTTACTGTGGGAGGTTCAATGAGCATATATATGATATAACATTGAAATCTGTAAGACACTACAAGTATATTACTTACTCTTTCTGTAAGTTTAATCCGTGTTTATTGTTTCCCTAGTATGGACCAGCCCTGTGCTGTGTCTGAGAAAACAGCAACGAATAAGATACTTTCTGCAGTAGAAACCTCCCATGGTGCTAATACGCATTCTCCCTTTCCAATTTTTAGCTGGTTACTTGGCTGCCAGTTAAAGACCATATTTCCCAGCTGTTTTTGCAGTTAGGCAGCACTCTGATCAATGGGATGTAAGCAGAAATGGTTTGTGAAACTTTTAGGAAATATTTTTTAAAGGTATGGGGCATGCCTTTTTGTCATTTTTTTTTTTCTTCTGTCCTACTGGCCAGAATTTGTACACAATGATTGAAGCACAGGGAGCTCTTGGGAACAACGAGATGACCTAAGGAACAGAAACATGATGTGGTCTCAGGCAAAATGTACACCTCATCCATGTAGGATAGGTTCTAGGCATAAACTATCCCACACAGTTGTCCTCCCTAAGACGAGTAGGTCCAGCCCTTCTTACTACTTATCAGTCAATCACTGGCTGTGGGCTGCCCTTAGACGGAATATGTCCTTCCTGGGAAAGACTGGGCTCAATTCTCCTGACAAGAGTAGCATCTATGAGCTTGTATTACCCACAGAAGACTAGATAATGGGTACATTGAAGGGGATCTAAGTGGGGTATCACATCTACAGCAGTTACTGAATGGAAAGGGGAAGGCGTCAAGGATAATTCATTCATACAACAAACGTTGAATGAATATCTACAATATGTTAGACACAATCAGCTTCTTCTATGGGGTCATTCTTAAGATGCAAACATGCTTGCTAAACCCTGTGTTCTCTCCATCTTCACCCCACATCTTCACCGCCCTCTGCAGCAAACCTCTTTGAAGGAGTGTCTGCATTTGCTACCGCCACTTCCCCATTTTATACTCTCTATTTAACCTACTCCTGTCCGGTTCTTGTGTTTATTCCTCCACTGCTCACATTTGTCTCCAAAATCTCACCAAATCAAGTGGTCCCTTCCTGATCTGCACTTAACTTTTTAATGACATTTGACAGTTAATCATTTCCTTCTTGAAATATTTTTCTTCACTTGTCTTTTTGGTTTTCCTTCTAGCTCACTCAGCACTCTCTCTTGATGTTCCTCAACTATGTCCTCCCCTCAGTCTCTTACTTTTAAGTGTTAGTGTCCCAGCCTCCTTCTCTTCTCTATTTACGCTCTCCCCTGAATAATCTCATATAGTCACATAGATTTAAGTGCCTTATAGATCAGGATTTCTTAACCCCAGGACTACTGACATTTTGGTCCTAGTAATTCTTCGTGGTATGGAGTGTCCCGTGCATTGTAGGGTACGAGTGTTAGCAGCATTCCTGACCTCTCTATACCAGATGCCAGTATCAACCGCCCCCCAATTGTTTCACCCAAAAAAGTCTCCAGACATTGACTAATGTCCCTGGAGGGTAAAATTGCCTCCCAGTTGAAAACAACTGTTTTAAACTATAATGTCTTCCAAATTTTTATTTCAAGCCCTGCTCTCTCGCTTGAACCCAAGACTCCTAAATCCAGCCACCTACCTGATATCACCATTTGGATATCTGACAGGCATCTTATACTCAACAGGTCTCAAACAGACCACCTGAACTTGCCTACAGCCTGTTTCATCCTCAGTCATTCATGTCTTGGTAAATGGCAACACCATTCACCCAATTACTCAGACCTAACTCCAAGCAGTCATCCTTGATTTTTTCCTTCCATTCCACATCCAATTCTATAGCCAATCTTGTTTACTTTACTGTTAAAATCTAGTCCAAATCTGACCACTTATCATTTCAACCATCACCACCCTAGTCCTTTGTCACGTCTTATCTGGCTCATGCAGTAGCCTTCTGTTCCATCTCCCAGTTTCCACGCTTGCCTTCTTACAGTCATTTTTTACAGTTTTTTACACAGAAACCAGAGTGTTCTTTTAAAAATGTGAGCCAGATTAAAGTTGCTCGCCTCCTACAAACCGTCCCCCACCCCCACCCCCAGTCTTCTTATCATACTCAGAACAAAATATAAATTCCTTTTCGTGTCTCACCCTGCCGTAGATGGCTGGGCAGATCTGAGTCCTCATGTGACACTCCTGTCTGCTTTGCTCACTCTGTTCTGACGATGTTGACCTTCTATCTGGCTTCGGGGTCTTGTCTTTGCTGTTCCTTTCTGCCTGGAATGCTTGTTAGCCCAGTGTTGCCATGGCTCGACTCTCTTACTCCATTCAAGTATATAATCAAAAGCCACGTTCTCAGAGAGGTCTTTCCTTATCCATTAAAAATAACTCACCCTAGTCATTATCTTAGTTTGCTTCTCTTCACTGCACTCATTAAGACCCAGTAGCATTATACATGTGTTTGTTTGTTGTGTATCCCTCTCATTAGAATGCAAGTTTCATGAGTGACAAAAAATACCTGTCTTTATCTCACAGCCTCCAGCATAGCACAGAATAGGCACTCAATAAAAAGTTGTTCAATGAATGCACAAATGAATGTTAGGCACCAAATAGCATTTGTTGAACACCTAGTAAGGGCTAGAACCTACGCTAAATGCACAACTCACATTGTTTTATTCTGCAATAATCCAACGTGGTAGTGTCTTAGGGAGGACAACTTCATGGTATAGTTTATGCCTAGAAAGTATCCTATACTTTACATGAGACCACATCATGCTTCTGTTCCTCAGGTCATCTGATTGTCTCCAGAAGCTCCCTGTGCTTCAATCATTGTATATATCAATGTATATGTGCATATATATCAGTGAATATATATGTAAGAAATTAATACAATGCTGCCTTAAAATAAAAAGGATTTAAATTTCAGGCAGACGAATGTTGTATAATATATAACACAGTAGGAAGAACATTATACTTCAATCCAAAAGATAAACCAAAAAAATCTTGAAGGCAGGTAAACATGAGGATTTCTTCTTCAAACTAAGTTTTTAAACCACCCTGAGCCTATTTTCTGTTTTGTAAAATGAGGACAGGACTGACTGAAGTTAGCAGTGAGAACAATGCAGTCCCAAAAGCTAGGAGTTAAGCCTTAAAACTGGCACATATTATATGAAATCCCTTTAACAGGAAAAGTACCTTAAAGAAGGAAAAGTGTTCCCTAGGCCAGAAGCAGGAAGAAAAGAATCTGGCTGTTACTATATTGATAAAAATCACATATTTCAAGAAAGAATGAAATGAATCAGGAAATGAATCAGTCAACAAGGAGTGTCAGAGACAGGAAGGCATGAATTATCAGTATGCCTCCACCACTGATGGGGAAACAGAGTGTCCTAGGACTATAAAATGATGTAAACCATGCCCAATTCCCTTTACTGTCAAGACAGATCTTTCAGACCATTGGAGCCTGGTGCCCTTAACCATATGAGTTATCCAACCAACTCTTCGTGTTATTTTCTTTTTCCTCCATGTTCTGATTGCCTGCTCACAAGCTACCTTCTGATAATCTAGCTTCCCAGGAGGTTTTTCTATAGGAAGAGAATGTTCAGGTGTGCTGGAAAGTCACATTTCTCTATAAATTACAGCGCTAGCTTTCAGGAGTCTATATTTTATTCTCCTGTGGATTTAGTTGATGTGAATCAGCATGTTTAAGTTCAGCATGTCTCTGAGAAACTGCCACTGTCTGTTTTCTGAATCTGTAAAACTGAGGGGTCAGACCCTGGGTTGTGATGAACTCAGCAGGTGATGTCTTTCTGGGGGCAGCTGGTAACCAGCCAGCCACACACATTACTTTTTAGCTTCTCCACTACTTCAAAAGAGTTGTGGGGTTTAGATGAAATAATGTATTTGAAAGTGTTTAGAAAAGTGTAAAGATCTTCAGAGGAATACTGAAAAGTGCCTAAAAGATGGTGAGAGAAACAAATTGAGCCCAGTCAGCCCTCGGTATCCGTAATGGCTTTTTTCCAGGACCCCTGAGGATACCAAAATAATCCACAGATGCTCAAGTCCCTTGTATAAAATGGCATAGTATTTGTACGTAACTTACACACATCCTCCTGTATACTTTAAATCATCTCTAGATTACTTATTATACCTAATACAGTATAAAAGCTATATAAATAGTTGTTACACTGTATTTTTATTTGTATTATTTTTGTTGTACTGTTATTTTTATTGTTTTTCTCCCCCAGATATTTTTGATTCAGGATAGGTTGAATCTGCAGATGCAGAACCCACAGATATAGCAAGCCTACTGTATGCACTGTGCACCTTGCCCATCTGGCTTTTCAAAACTGTGGAATAGAAGAAAAATGGCCCAATCTAAGAATAATGGATGTATGAGCCCTGTGAAGGTTAATTCTGGGTGTCAACTTGATTAGATTAAGGAATGCTGAGAAACCTGGTAAAGTAATCTTTTTAGGTGTTTCCATGAGGGTGTTTCCACAAGAGATTACCATGAGAGCCTGAGTGGACTGGGTGGAAAAGATCCACCCTTGATATTGATGGGAACCATCTGATCCACTGAGGGACTAGAGAGAACAAAACCAGAGAAAAAAGGCAAATTTCTCTATCTGCTGGAACTAGGATACACTCTTCTCTCCTGTCTGTGGACATCAGAGCTTAAGACTCTTCAGCTTTGGGGTTTCAGGACTTACACCAAGAACACCATTGGCCTCCCTGGTTTGGAGGCCTTTGGACTTGGACTGAGCCATGCTACCAGCATCCAGTTTGCAGATGGCCTATTGTGGGACTTTTCTTAATTATCACATGAGCTAATTACCCTAATAAATCCCCTGTCATATATTGATAACATATCCTATTGATTCTTTCTCTCCACAGAACGCTGACTAATATAAACCTCATGAAGAATCGCAGACTCACAGGGGTACGTTCAGATACTGGGTAAGCTATCTTTCCCTGTTTGAATATTTTTCTCCTAGAGATAGAAATTCTTGATTTTCATTTTAGGAATGCAATATTCCTAAACAAAAATCTGAAACCACTGATTTCTTTGTGGGGGAGGGGGTGTGTGCACGTATATACATCTAGATATACATTTGTAGTATTTATGATGTGCCAAGCACCAGGCCCAGTTATATAATATGTAGGGTCCTATGCAAAATGAAAATGTAGGGCTCTGTTCAAAAAGCCAGAAAAAGATGCTGTAAAAGGTATTAAAATATCATGATTTTTTCTTTCTTCCACAGTCTGTCTTTTGATGTGTCATGGCTGTTTCATTTGCTATTTAATGTCATTCTAAATAAGGAAAAATTATTTTTTTCAAATTTTAGCATGAATTTTATTGTCCATCTTTATATTGTGCAATAACAGTTTTAAATGAAAGTATAAGACCATTTTTCTCATACGTTCAATTGGTATATCTTGCAGGTTGTACAGGCATATGTGTTTTTATTCTTGATAGAACAAGAGGAAACACTGCACAAAAATAACTCAGCTGTTTTTATTTCATGTCTTGATACATGCACATTCTGCCAACACGGTCTACCTTCAGCTTACTGATGAGCAAGGAAGGACTGAAAGGAAAAAGAACTATGAGTCCTTTCTCTTTCCTACTATGTCATCATTTCCAGTGTAAGTGGCTGGCTAAAAGAGAGATAAAATGAGTAAGAAAGAATATAATAGGGTATTTTGGCCATTTGTGTTTCTTAGAATGTCATTGCCTCTTTCTGCCTTTGAAGAAAGTTCTGGTTTGAACAGAATTGTGGTGTCTTGGAGTTGTTAGCACTCTTGTTTGGTCAGCCATAGATGTAACACACTTACCTTGTGCTTGCTTTGATTCTCACTGAACTCTGATGCATTTGAATCCACTGAAATTACGTGCTCATGGGGCATCACAAATGTTATGTGCTTATACAGCATCAAGGAACAGAGTAGACATGCATTAAGTGTATCTTCTCTGCTCACATGCATGCTTAAAATGGTTATGAATAATAAAGTATTAAGAATTTTAAGGCGGCAGCATCAGCAGGAGAACATTGACCCAAGCATGGGATTGTTCTGAGCCTGGCACCTTGAGCAACTTCCCAGGTCATGTCCATGAAACCCGCCCTGCTTGGCACTGCTTTAAAAAAACTAAACTTTCATAACAATGTATGAGGTGGGTGTTGTAATTGTCTCCCATTCCAGAATGAGGAAGCAGGCCCAGAAAGGTTAAGTAGCTCATTTAATAAGAGCTAATAAGTAGCAGAGCTGGAATTTGAACCCAGGCTTTTAGGCTCAGGAACCATGATTCTTAATCAAAACACTGTGTTGCTTTTGCAAATGGCCGTGATTTTTAATTCAATCCCAAGCTTTTGTTGGTTCTTCTACCCTTCCTTATTTTTTAATAGTCTTTAAAAGACAATTCATATTCATCATAAATAAACCCACAGATATTGCAGGCATTTATTGTAATTGACTACAGTATATGTTAGCAGCTGAAATGAATAATGATATTAACTATCGTGGAGTTCTTTCTTGGGCCCAGCAATTTGATGAGGTGGTTGCAGTTATTATCTGTTCCAACAGATGAGGACATAGAGGTTTAGAGAAATTAAATAATCTGTGTCAGACTCAGATAAGTGGTTGAGTCAGGATTTGGCCTCGGACTATTTGACACCTATACTTTCATGAGTACACATACTTTGTCATAGCACTGTAATTCATCAGATGTCCATTTTAATAGTGCTAAGGGTGAGCAACTGGGACCAGACCTATACAGCTTTAGTTTACTTCTGCCAGGTTTCTGTTCAGTCTCAGAGGCTCAAAATTAGAGGTATAATTCATTTTGAAAATATAGTTTGACATTCAAATTTGTACCCCACTGCAAATTTGCTATTTTCCTTAAAAAGTTACTTTCTCTGTTTGAAGAAAGTTTAAATAGATTTAGCCTAGAATGATATGCCAGAAATATAAAGGAGACACAAAAACTTAGGATGCTACCCTTCGAGAAACTGTTATCACTATCTGATAACATCTCAGCAAATACAGGTGGTAATTGGATGAGCTTTTTTAATTGAATCAATAGAGAGAGAAAACTCAAGTCCTGGTCTTGCTTCTGATGTCCATTAACACTACATAATTCTTTGAACAACCTTGAGATCAAAAGAGATGGGCATAAAACTAGGAAGCTCCCAGATCAGTCCCCAAAAGAGAGTTTTCTATTCAAAAGCTGCTTATAGAATAGCATAAATTGTTATAATAGATCATATAATTAAACAACAAAAGCATAATCAAATTAATGATCTCCAAAAATCTTGCTAAATTAGGTGATATAAAAAAGAAAAGAAAGCCTGAAGAAGTAATTTTGGTTTAGGACATAAAATTAAGTAAGGAGCTAAGGGACTGTTAAAGTCCATAAGCCATGTGTAATGTTGGAAGACTTTTTAATTCCTGGCAAATTTTCAAGGCACATAAAGGAAAATTAGTACCGTTCCTCCTAACAGATTTTTAATTATAAAAGTATTTTACTCAAAAGTAGCTGAATTCTTTTACCTTCTATTGTATATTCTGCAATTAATTACAGGTCTATTCCAGAACATTTGGTTCTTCTATCGCTGTTCCCTTAAGGATCTCAACATATTACAGACATTTAAAAATAACAAGACCTAAACTCATTTAGAAAAAAAAAATCGGGAAATAAAGAGACACAGAAGCACACTTGCTATTGAGGAAAAAACACATCTCATTCCTCATTCCTTTTATTGAGTCACAAATCTCCCCCAATTTTCTGTTTTGTTTTGGGGTTTTTTTGTTTGTTTTTTTAAGAGCAGCTGTCTTAGCTCGCCTTCCCCAGAAATCAGAGCCAGAGACAAAGGCTTAAGTGCAGTAATTGACAGGGGAGTCTGATAGAAGTGTCAGGAATGAGAAATGGGGACCTGAAGCAGAGGAGAAGGAAGGGGGCTACACGAAAGTGTTACAGGGTTGGCCACAGCTGCTATGGGGAAAATGCTCTAATTGAAAGGAGAAAGTGTGAAGTTATGTGAAATATATCTCAGGACATGTGTCTGCCACTTGGGAAAAAGAAATGGGGGTATTTATCCATTGGCACTTATTGTTTGGTTAGAGGATCGCTTCCTTCCAACACACACATAATCATACATATAGGCATGCTCACACACACACACTCTTCAGGATTCCACACGTGTGTGTCAGATGGGTGCCAGTGGGTGTTTCACACCCCTGTGAAAGAGAAGCTGCAGGTCAAGCAGCCAGAGGCATGCACTAGACAGGCCTGAGATGCTATCAGGGTGCTTTCAGGGTGTTCCCATATGAAGCTGGGTGAAGCCTGTGTAGAACAGTTCACTGCAGCTGTGGCTGGAGTAAGAGGTGCTATGGAGAGGATTTTCATGATTGAGTGGCCATATACCTCAGATCAGTTCCCAGATTTCCACTCTGAGATCTGGGCAGCTGTTTTACAAACATTTTGGTGGCTGTATTAGTCCATTTCTGCTGCTTATTATAGAATACTTGGAACTGGGTAATTTATAAACAAATGAAATTTATTTCTCATAATTTCAGAGGCTGGGAAGTCCAAATTCTGAGGAACACATCTGGTGAGGGTCTTATTCTGGGTGGGAACGCTCTGCAGGGTCCCATGGTGACCAGGGAGTCACATGGCAAGAATGGACTGAGCAAGAGAGCTGATCTTCTTACTCACTCTCTTTATAATGTCATCAGAAACACACCCATGATAACTCATTATTCCATGAATGGATCAAGCCATTTACCAGGACACTGTCCTCAAGATCCAGTCACTTCTCAAAGGCCCCACCTTTGAAATATCTTACTCCTTTGAAATTGGATTTCCCACCCTCTTAACACTATTACAGTTGGGGTCAAGTTTCCAATACATGAACTTTTGGGGGACACATTTAACCCATAGCAGTGGCAATAATGGTGTTTTAAAGGATTCACAAAGGTCCTTTAAACTGGACTTAAATTTTCTCCCTCCCCAAATCCCATATCATCTTGAACTTGTTTCTTTTCTAATGAGGAGTGAACCTCCAAAGCTAGCTCCCATATGTTTGTTGCTCCCCGGATTCACTCTCAGGCCCTCAAGATTAATGACAGTTCCCTGAATTGCAGATCTGTCTTCTCTTTGCCTGGTGCATGCTCTCTTCTCTATTGCCCTGGTATAGTTAGGCACCCTTTGGCACCCTCTCCCTGAAGGTGAATACTTTTTTACTTCAACTGGCATTTTTCTTCAGCTTGTTCTACTCTGCGTTGACCTTTGTCATTCTCTCTAGTCTCATTTTCTCTTTCTTCTCTCTGAGGGTATGTTTTCACCAAGGTTCTGATCTTCATTCTAAAAATTTACTCAGTAATGGCATTGACATCTGTCTCCCCACCACAGAAGGCCTTTTCTCCATTCCCAACCTTCAGACCACTCTTTTAGCTGTCTCCTTTCTGAAGCTCAATTTTAAGTGCTGAAACCAGCATCTCAAATGCAATCTGTTCTAAGTATATTTGTGACCTTCTCTCTGAAGCTGTGTCTCCTTCTGTTTTTCCCATTGCTATTAGTGACACCTTCATTCTTGCCATCTCCCAGGTCCTAAAACTTGCTTATCACACCCCCCACACACTTATTCTACATATTTCTCAAGAAATAAAACATGATTCTCCTTCTTTTAAATAAACCGATGGAAGATGCATCCAACCTGGAAATCCCCTGGAGGTCATTTTCATCTTCACTTTAAGAGTCCCCAACATGGTGACCTCCTGGTCCTAGGAAAGTGTGAAAAAAACAAAAGTTACCCTCTGGAAGGGGTTCATTCACTCAGGTTCAGCCAGAGGTTTGGTTCAAACTCTATTTTAAAACATTTTTATATACATACTCATCTAATTCTAATTTTGCACACAAATAAATACAATTATACCATGCATCCCTTTTCATTCATTTTAACTTGTACTTTACTTCTGCATCTTCTCTCATCTCCCACTCAATCCACATAACTTCCTGCCTGCTGCCTTCCCACTAGATAACCCAAGTTAACAACCTAAAATGTATCCTTCCATGTTTTCTTCATTCTCATATAGCTATATACATATTCACATATACATCCATATACATATATACGCATATATTCATATATAGGGCTTTAGCAATATGTTACAAAAACAGGATAATATATGTGATGTCATAGAAATCTTTCAAAGTACCTGGTACAGTTCTTATTCATTGATTTTAGCAGTTTGAAAGAACAGCAATTTATGTATCCAATTTATTATTGACAGTTTCCTCTCTCCCCCGCTATGAACAATACTAAAGTAAACAACCTTGTAAATAATACTTTTGCACTGAAACTTTTCTTTTTATAAAATAGATTATCAAGAAAGAGATTATTGGGTTTTAAGAGTATGTGCATTTTTTACAGATATTAAGAGATGGCTCTTACATTTCTTTTAGCATTTTATGAGCATGCCATTTTTTCCCACCCCCAGGCAGCAATAGATTTAATGTTTAGATCAATATTTGCCAGTCTGAAAGGTAAAAAGTGAAATCTACTGCCTTAATCTATCTTTTTTGACTACGTGTTTGTATATCTTTTCGTTATTTTTGACCACATAGATTTTCACTGATACAAACTTCTCTTTATATCCGTTGTCACTTTAATATTATTTATAGCTTTCTTGTTAATTTTTGAGTCTTTTGTATAATATAGATATTAGCTTTCTCTTTAGCTATGCAAGTTTTTCCCAAATTTATTGTTGGTTTATTCACTTTGTTTACTGTATCTTTGCCATAAGGAAAACTTTTAAATTTTATACACTCAATTAATTCTTTTTCTTTTATAACTTCTGAGTGTTAGAAGCTTTCACTTGCTTCTGGAATGTTTACATAGTCTTCTAGAATATTTTCACAAAAATCTTATTTTATTTTTTACATTTAAATATCTAATCCACACAAAAAAAAACCGGGGGGGGGGGGGAAGAAGGAGGGAGGGAGGTGTCGGTGATGGGCCATAATAATCATATACAGTGTATATTGACAAAATAAAAATTTAACAAAAAAAATAAAAAATAAATAAATATCTAATCCACTGGAACTTATATTTTATATGAAAGAAAAAAGTGACTCATGTTTTATTTTTTTCTTGGTCGATAGCTAGTTGTGCTCTATTAAATAATCCATTGGTTTTATTTGTTCAATAATGCATATGTTAAATAATTTATTACTTTTCTTCTATATTAAAATATTGCCTTTGTCATATTTTTTAAATTTTTTAATTGACATATAAAATTGTATATATTTACCATATACAAGATATTATTTTGAAGTATATATACATTGTAGAATGACTAAATCTTGCTAATTAACATATGCATTACCTCACATAGTTATCATTTTTATGGTGAGAACACTTTACATCCATTCCCTTAGCATTCTTCAAGAATACAATATATTATTAACAATAGTCATCAGGTTGTACAATAGATTTCTTGAACTTATTCCTCCCAACTAACTAAAATTTTGTATCCATTGACAAACATCTCCCCACCCACAGTACCTGGTCACCACCATTCTACTCTCTGCTTCTATAAGATCAACTTTTTAAATTGCACAGATGAGTGAAATAATGCAGTATTTGTCTTTCATTTTAAATGCTCATATATACCAGGATACTTTTGGATTCTGTTAACCTTCCATGTTTGTCTATTCTTATGGCCATAACATAATGATTTACAAGCAGAAGCTTTCTGTTGACTAATATATTCCAAATTTCTAAGGCAAATTTGTAAGTGACTTCTCACTATTTCTCCATTGGGTATTTCTGAAGATTTATTCTTATGTATAAACTTGAAGATAATTTTATTAAACAAAAAAAAACCCTATTAATATTCTAACTCTAAATGTACTAAATATATATTATGCTTGGAATAACTAATATTTTTATAGTATTATATCTTCTAAGGCAAAACTAAATCTTGTTTCATATCCTTAGATTTTATAATGTTCTTCATTTGGGCCTTACATCGTTTTTTGTTAAATTTATTAGTAAATAATGTATTAACATTTCAGTATTGGGAGCAGACTTTCTCATTTATCTTTTTTGGTACTGAGTTCGATTGCTCTATTTTAGACTTCATTTTGCTTTGCACTATTTTTGCTTGAATCCTCTTCCTTGTATAGTTGCAGGTTAGAGTTGGCCAAAAGTGAAGTTGCATGGAATTTTGAAAGTAGAACTGAAGCAGCGTCCATTAAGCTCTGAATAGAGGCACAAGCAGGTTACAGTTTGTATTTGCTTTTCCCAACCTCTCTTCCCTAACCACTGGTCGTGCTGAACAACAATAACCTGCCATTGGCACTTCACTGTGAATCTCAGAGGCTGTAAAGAGCCAATGATCATCCACTATCATGTACACAATCTTCTATGAACTTCTACACCTGTCTCTTTCATGGTTCTGACTACAATGACCAGGAACACCTATGTTCCAGGTGTGCAAACTGAGAAATACCTGCATCACAGTTGGTTAGTCATTTTTCTCTGCTTCTCTAACTCTCCTTTGGGGACATTTACCTTCCAAGTACTGCATTGAGTAATGTTTAATTCCTGTAATAAAATTCATCTCCCATAATACCCTTAGTAGTTCTATTTCTCTGATTAAAATACAACTAATAATATAGGGAAAGTATGTTTTTCTTATGTTTATATTAAACCCAGCCACTTTACCAAATTCTCTAATTAATCATCTCAGATTTTTATAAATTATATTATATTTTCTAGTTCATAATCTTATTATAAAGAAAGTAAGATAGTTTTATTTTTTTCAATGCTTATATCAGTTCTTTTTTCTTTTGACATTTGCTAGATTCTCAGTGTCAAATAAGCTGAGGATATCAAACCCTGTGGGTACAGTAACAGGCAGGTTGCCAGTCCCCTGAAAAAATCTTAGAAGGAAGCCTCCTTCCTCCCCAATTTTCTCACACCCACTGAGCCTCATGGATGAGGAGAGCTCAACCCCATCAGTTCAGCTTCTTTATTTCTTGGGCTAGGGAGTCCTATACAATCATACAACACTCATGCTTACAACCTCCTTTCCTTAACATCCCTACTCCCACCCAGGATTGGCTCCATGGGTTTGCAATCTGTGTAGTCACATAAAGGGCGCCACACTTGGTTTAATGTTCTGTCATTATCTAAAATTCTCAATAATTTTTGAACAAGGATTCTTGCATTTTTGTCTTATACTGGATCCCCAAATGATGTAGCTGGGCTTGTTCCCACATATTAATGAGCCAAGCTCTTTCAGGGGCCTTTCTAGTTCTAATCCTTCTTCCTAGACTATCAGATGTTAGTATCCAGTCTCTACTCTGGTCCACACCAGTTCTCACTACCTGGATTTCCACAGCACCCAAAGCATTATGTGCATCTAGGAGTGTGTTTACCCAGCAGACATTTGACCAGCACTGGAAGGGGGTGGGGGTAGAAAATCATGAACAGGTTGCCATTTTCCTAGAATTTCATGCTGAATCTTTAATGTGGCAACATTAGGGTTCAAAATTATACAAATGTATTTAAAAAGTAACTGAGTCCTCACTCATAAGTGGGAGCTAAAAAATAAGTAAATAAACAAAAAGAAAGAAAGAAAGCTATAACAATCACAATAATACACTGAACTTTCAAAAAGAGAGAACAGAACTGTGGTTACTAGAGGGGGGGAAAGGGGAGGACAGTTAGCAAGAAATTGGCTAATGAACACAAAGAATGATTATGTTTTGTAATGATGAGTATACTCATTACCCTGATTTGAACATCACATATTGCATACGGATAGTGATATTCAATTCTGTACCCCACAAATATGTGTAATCAATTATGTTTCAATTTTTTTAGTACAAATAGTTTTAAAAAAACCTTCAAAGCCCATCTTTTAGAAATTACCATAGTTGTAGTAGATGAATATTTCATATATATTTATATGCCAATGTTCAGATGCAATAATATATAGACAGAAATAATTTCACACTACTTATACAACATTATAATAAAAATTGTTAAACTTCCATTTTGGAAGTTTAACAGAATAAAAAGAAACTAAAGAAACTGAATGATTCTAACAAAAATGAGGACTAGAAAAACATGTTGTCATGACGAAGGAAGAGAGCAGGTTCAGTGGAAGTGAATGAGTAGAGGCAGTATTGGGACAGGACCGAAGAACTACAAGGTCAGTGGTAAACGAGACAGATTTATATCAAGTGAGAAAACTGATATTTTCCTGATTGTACAGTCAATTGAAAAGAATTAAAGGGTGGTAGCAAAGTTCAATAATAAAACTCCCACAGTTACAGGAAATCATTAATTATTTGTCACCTGTCCTTAGTAAAAAAGTATGCTGCATATATTTTAAACTTTCTTCCAAAATTAAGTGTTTTTAGTTTTTCCTAATTTATTCTGAACTTCAAGAATCTTTGTGGAGCAGTATAGATGCACAAGATATACAATATTGAATTTAATGATTCTTGAATATCAGGACATATTCTGGGAGTTGTACACATAACATAGAAACTACAAGATCAAACAACATTTTGAGGGTTTACAGCTTGCCAGGCAACATATGCTTTTCAATGGATTTACATCATTTATTTCCCAAAATAATTCTGTATTCCTTTTGTGATGTCATATCTTTTTGTTTATTTGTAGTTCTAGTATCTTTTCACTGATGTTTAGTCATGGTGTAGAACACCTGTTTCTCATGTTACTCTGGAGTGGGCTATGAAGTAAAAGACTTCCTCCTCTTATTTGCAGGCTCTGCTGGTGACACTTCTTGTATCAATGCAGTCAAATGTGCGGCGGGCTGCTGTAGGGAGGCCCTTGCTGCTACTGCAGTGGTGAGCTGTCCTTGTGGTGGCAGTAGGTGTGGCGGTGGCTGTGGTGGACCTCCTGTGCAGAAACAGTATTTGTGGCACTCTCGGGATGCTCACTTTGGCTCCTGCTCAGGCGGTGGGATTACCTGCCTGGGTCTTCAGGCTGAGCTGCTGGCAGCATGGCGCAGGATGCTCACTTGGGCTCCTACTCCTCGAAATAATTCTGTAAATTGAATATTATTATTTTTCTGTTTATAAATATGAGGAAACCAAAGCTTAAACAGGCTTAATGGCTAGTTTGAGATCACACAGGAACCAGAATTCAAATCCAGAGAATGCCTAACAAAACTCTTTTAAAGATGAATATTTATACAAAGCCCCTTTGATCTACCTGTCTCCTAACAATCTAGTTCTCTCCCCTTTTATTAACTAATTTAGATTATCAAGAACACTTCTTAGAAATAATCCTTTGCCACTCCTTCCCAATCCAGAGAAAGGGACCATTTTTTTTTCCTAACTGTATGGATGAGTGCAAATTCCTAGTGTGCATCTTCGTGTGTGTGTGTGTGTGTGTGTGTGTGTGTGTGTAAAGGGGGTTGTAGGTAGAGAGAATTCTTTGGGAATGAAGGACCAAGGCATATGATCTTTACTCACCTTAACTGCTGCCAGACAGAGATATTCATGTTAATAGTTAAAAACTGAGGTTTTCCAAGGAGTCCCTTCTATCAGTAGGTGCAGCAAGATAGCTCTGGAGGGAAGTCACAGCCTGGAGATCAGGAGTCTTCCTTGCAGCACGTTCACACTCTGGTCAGAATCCCTCCAGGAAAGCCTCCTCTAACCAGTCATGTGTTTTCTCCAGATGAAGGAATTATTATTTCCTCCAGGGCCATATTTCTGGTCTCTGGTCTAAGTAACTCTTCTTGCCTAACGCTTAACAGAACTTTGCCTTCTTTTTATAGATAACACACAAGATTCTCCTGAAAGAAATTCCATATGGACTTCCCCATCTTTCTTATTATATGTACATACTCATCATATGATTCCAATTCTTTTGCATCTTATGTAATCCATCTTTTGCATCTTATTTTTAAGTGATCACATACCATAATTATAACCATCAAAAAACTCCCTCAGTCAATTAACAATAAATCTCCTCTGACTAACATTACAAATTTAATCTCAAGAGACAGGAATAGATACAAAGAGTCTTCACACTCAGTTGCATTGGGAAATGTGAAATAGATCTGGAGCCTAGTCATAAGTTGAGAAGTCTCTAGGCT
Source organism: Galeopterus variegatus (assembly GCF_000696425.1). Classification (NCBI taxonomy): domain Eukaryota; kingdom Metazoa; phylum Chordata; class Mammalia; order Dermoptera; family Cynocephalidae; genus Galeopterus; species Galeopterus variegatus. Next base: position 641,210 of record NW_007726495.1, on the reverse strand, counting down.
GCAAGAGTGTGGAGGAAGCGGGGAAGGAGGAAGGAAAAGGAAGGTGAGGAAGGGGAAGAGAAAAAGGGGGGAAGGGATAGGGAGAAAGGGAAAGACAATGAGAAGAAGTAGTAAGGCATAACAGTGAGCTTTTAATCAGAAAAAGAGAAACCATTTCAAGTATTTATATCAGAGGGAATCTAATGCACAGGTGGTGGACTTGCTGAGAAGTCTAGGTGCAAAACCCTACTATAATTTAGAGGTGGAGAGAAAAAAGAGAGAAAGAGGTAGCATTACCTGAATCCCAGGGCCAGGGATATCTGACAGAAACTGGAACATGATAGACCTATCAGGAGGGAGCTGGAGTCACAGAGGGTCCCAGCCCAGGCAGAGATGCCACTGGAGGCAGAATGGGAATTGGAGTGCTTCTTACTCCCATGTCTTAGATTTCCATCAATAGGTCTTTTGGGTGAACAGAGTTGGAAACCAGTTGACATGGAATCTGGGATACCAAGCCTGTAGGTGTCAGCTTCCCTGTAATGCAGAGAAGTACATAAAAGGAGCAAAAATTGCATCTGAGGAATACATCTGATAGGCTCATACACAGTAGGTAAAATCAGAATCCCAGCTGGATTGAAGCCTCCACATTGTCCTCATGCTGGGGGGGGGGGCAGCTATGGTCCAGAGAGAACTAGAAGAATGGTGACAAAGGGGCTACCATGAGGAAATTTTACTTATTAATGTACATGCACAGAATAGAAAAGAAGGGGAAAGACTGAGGGGAATTGTTATGGCAAGAATGAAATGCCAATAAATAATTGAACATGACCACCTGGGACACTTTTAAACAAAGGTTGGTGATAAAAAAGGAGACCTGGCAATGACCCTTGGGAAGTAAAGGGGACAAAGTAAAATGCTCATTGTTTGAGAAGAATTAGCAGCCTTCCGATTTGGCTGGATTGTCCTGGGGCCAAGCAAAAGGCAGAGCTCCCTAGAGAAGATGAGAAATAAAGATGTTGCTTTGCATTGTATTCTAAACAAAGTAGTGCCTCCTTTGCATGCAGTTCACTACTTGATAGATCAGCTGATGACTCAGCTGGGGACTTATCATTATGTATTGGACCTTGCAAATGCTTTTTTCTCTATTCCAATATTGGCTGATAACCAAGATCAGTTTGCCTTCACTTGGGAAGGAAGACAGAAGACCTTTCAAGTATTGCCCCAAGGTTCTCTGTATAGCCCAACCATCTGTCATGGTTTGGTGGCTGGGGACCTAGCCAAGTGGATTAGGCCCAGCATGGTTACAATGTTTCACTACATTGATGATGTGTTACTAACCTCTGATTCTCCTGCAGATTTAACCCAGGCAGCTCCCAATGTTGCTAAATCATTTGGAACAATGTGGGTGGACCGTGAACACGGCTGAAGTGAAAGGACCTGGGCTGTCAGTCAATTCCTGGGAGTGGTCTGGTCGGGTACAACAAGGGTCATCCAACAAGCTATTGTAGATAAGATACAAGCATACCCTTGACCCACAATGGTAGCTCAGCTATAGACATATTTGGAACTTTCGGGGTATTGTAAAGGTTTTGTACCCCATATGGCCCAAATGGCATGTCCACTATATGCATTGACAAAGAAAGGAGCCCTCTAGGATTGGACTGAGGAAGAAACAAGCTTACTGGGCTACAAAAAGGGCAATACAGCAAGTACAAGCTTTACAAGTGGCTGACCCCAGTAAGCCATTTGAGTTAGACATACATGTAACCCAGGAAGGGTTAGGATGTGGTTTGTGGCAGAAACAAGACTGATTCTGCACACCTGTAGGATTCTGGTCTCAGCTGTGGAAGGGTGCTGAAGTGTGCTACACCCTACTAGAAAAGCAGGTAGCAGCTATGTATTCTGCCTTGGTAGCCACTGAAGTTATCACAGGAACTGCCAAAGTCCTAGTAAGGATGACATACCCCATACTATGTTGGCTGCACACGTGGGCAACCAATCCTAAAATGGGTGTAGCTCAGAGTCCCACTCTGTCAAAATGGGGAGCATACATAGAACAAAGGAGCACTGTGTCAATGAGTCCTCTGTCCAAAGATTTGTAAACTGTGTTAGGCCCAGTAGAGGTTGTGGAGGAGACTTTGACACAACTGTTACCCATGGAGGTGGAGGCTACACCTTTCCATGAGGGACAGGGACCTATCACAGAGCAAACTTGGTATACAGATGGCTCTAGCAGGGGACCTTCAGCATCGTGGACAGCTGTTGCTCTCCAGCCCTCAACAGACACCATGTGGTATGAAAACGGTATAGGGTAAAGCAGTCGGGCAGAATTGAGAGCAGTATGGATGGTAATAAAAAAATGAGCCTGGGCCATTAACCATCTGTACTGACAGCTGGGCTATGTTCAAAGGTTTAACCCTTTGGATCTCTACTTGGAAATATCAATGGTGGGTGTTAGGCCACTGACCCCTGTGGGGACAAGCCATGTGGCAAGAGTTATGGGAATTGGGGCATGAGAAAGAAGTAACCCTTTTCAATGTCACAGGACACTTCCCCTTAGCCAGTCCAGGAAATCATGAAGCCGATGTCTTGGCTGAGGTAAGATGGCTGGAGAGAGCCCCAGCTACTGATGTAGCTCAGTGGTTATATCGACGAATGCGGCATGCTGGCAGCAAAACCATGTGGACGGTGGTTCAAAGACGGGCCCTGCCTATAAAATGGGAAGATGTAGTGAATGCCTGTCATGCTTGTCCAGTATGTGCTCAAGAGAGACCATATCCCCAGCGGGTGCCCCATACAGATGGGCAAATAATTTGAGGAAGGTTGCCCCTGACTTGATGGCAAGTGGACTTTGATGGACCACTGCCAAGTTCAGAGAATTTCAGATACATCTTCACAGCTGTCGATACAACTACTAGTCTTTTGTTTGTATAGCCTTGTGAGGCCGCAGACCAGGTAAACACTGTGAAGGCACTGAATAGCCTTATGGCTATGTATGGTTGGCCTGTAGTTATAGAAAGTAATAATGGAACCCACTTTACTGAACATGGGGTTCAGAGGTGGGCCTCCCAGTTGTCCATTCAGTGGAAGTTACATGTGCCATATCATCCCCAGGCAGCAGGAATGATTGAACAGTACAATGGCCTTTTAAAAAATGGACTAAGGCTATCTACCCAAACACCATCCCTGTAGGGGTGGACACAGCGATTATGGCCGACAGTCATAATTCTAAGTGAGAGACCCCACAAGAGTGGACCCTCTCAAGTGGAAGCTCTGTTGCACAGGGCTGCAGCACCTATACAGCTGTGAATCACTACTAAAGATAAGCTTTTGAAGCCAGGATATGGCAAGAATGGAAATATTCTCTTACTGGCCCCAACCTATCTGCAACAGGGACAGACAGTACAATGGGAATGGCCTTGGAGAAGAGAAGCCCCTATATATGCTGGCAGGTCTAATAGGGCCTTGGGGGAAAGGATTAGAAGAAAACTTGCAAGTTTCACCTTGGGTGACAAGTACCTGGCCTCCTTGAATAAAGGTAACATGGCCTGGAACAGATAAGTGCTCTGTTCCAAAGGGCACATTTGTATTATCATTATGGCCAATTATGAGTTCCTCTATACTGTTACACATAGAACCTACAGATCCAACAGTGTTAACAGATAAAGTATGGTATCATCATACCTATTCCTGCAACCATCCTTTCTCAGGATGGCAAACTGGCATGTATCTTACCAGAGGGGCGAGAACTTCCCCCATTGGTACCAATAACCCTTCTGTCTTTTCGCCCATAGTGTTCTGGCTGCAGGCACCACACCAGAGTCACACGATCAATGTGTCGGCCTGCTGAATAGGCACTGAACTGCCCATTAGTATGATTGCAGGATTCACATGGAGGATCACACCAATGGTGACTACTAACTGGACAGATGCAGCTAATAGTTAAAAGGACAGAACTGCAAGCCTTAAGGCATACTGAACAGACAATAGGTTATGTAAATGTACGGGTCATTTATCCTCCCTAAGGGAACATCTTGGAAGATTCTGAAGGCATAGATTGTATGGTGAGGGACCCTGAAGGGGTGGATTGCTGGGAAAACGGAATAATTTAATCATGCTCCCTTGCCTTAGGGACGGTTTGGGGTGGTGTGGCGCATTTTTTGTAAATAAGTTCTGTGTGGGCAGAGTTAGTGCACATGTGCAGTGCTGCCACCTTGGCTGTGGTCTACTGCCTCGGGCATGTACTGCACATGGCCATGCTCTTGAACCTGTGGCTCCAAGGACCTTTTTTGGCTAGTTACCTAGCTCATAGACCTGCATGTGAGGGGTCCGGGGACCCAGCTTGGCCTGTGAGGGGTTTGTGACCCAGTTTGGACAATGGGCTTGAGGGGTTTGTGAGCTGAGACCCAGCTCTAACTTGACAATTGGCCCAGTCAGCAGGATTATGGGCAGGTAAAAGAGCTCAACAACAGCCTGTCAGGAAGTTAAAAAACCCAGGATAGTTGAAATTATGAAAGTCACTAAGACCAAACCAGTACTAGGTTTGTATGGTGGGAAGTTTCTAAGTGGTACCATTAAAGGTCATGACTGATTAAATCTTGATTCATTGCTCCATCAGACTTAACATTCATGGGGCATGCTCATGTTCATGGAGCATGCTCATGTTCATGGAGCATCAGGCTTTTTCACTGGCCATACTGGAGCATTAAATGGGCTCTGAGCCAAATGAATAATGCCAAATTTCTTTAATTCCAATATAGTGGCACTTATCTCTGCATGTCCTCCTGGTAGGTGATACTGCTTTACATTGACTACACATCTTGGCTTGGGTAACACATGTAGATCATGTTTAGCATATCCTTGTAACACAGGCTTTACTGTCCGTATTTGCCGCTGAAACTCTCCAACTGTTGTTTGCAGGTGCAAACTGTAATGTACTGTGGAGTAAAATAACACTTATAAAGCAAATGTATTTCACAGGGCCTAGTTCCCAAAGCCCTATAGTTTCAGATATAACTAACTCTTTTAAATTACATATGGAAATGTTAAGCTTGCAAGAGACAGGAAACTTTCTCCAGGCTAAAGTCTCTGATGTAGATAAAGAATTGTAACACAGCAAAATTGTGGGCTCAAGGACAGACGTCCTTGGAGCAGGTTAACCTAAAGTTGCTTAATTGTTATGTAAAAATCCTGAGGAAACTGCTATAGGAAAAGACAGTATTTGCTAAGAAGAAGCTTTTGTTGTTGGATTGACTTAACCTTTTGCAAATTGCATTAAGGAATGTCACTTTGTTATTTCACTGATGTTACCAGCTTCTATCGTTAAACTATACTTGGCCATAACTCCACCTATGTTCCTTTTCTGTAACTTTCTGGCCTGGAGAATAAAGACAGAGACAGAACCCCAATTCAGGGTTAATTTCCCTAGGAGGAATGCCTCTCTATTGAGGGTTCCAGGAAATTAACCCCTTTGGGGTTTCTCACTGCTCAGAAGAAATGGGCTTTGAGTAATCCTTTGCATCTCCATCATCCAGGGGAAGGGAGGTGACAAAGAGAGTGTAACCAAGATGTATTCAGCTACACGAGATATATATATAGTATATACACAAAGAGGTAATCTTCCTATGCCCAATGGCAATGACACAGCTTTGACCTCAGTAGTATGTCCTCCATAGCCATCTGTACAAACTGTGGCCCCTGGAAATTTATCTGGATTACCATATATCAGGCTATATTCTGTACCTGTATCCACCAATGCCAAAACATGTCACACATTTGTCCTTGACCAATTTATTGCCAATTCAACATGAGGCCACTGGTCCTTGTCTGCCCCCAAAAGACGATTACCTTGGCCTGCTCCCTAATCAAAATGGAACAGTTCATCCACCTCCTTGGGAGCAACCAAAAAGTCCTTTAAATCCACCAAGTGTACCTCACTACCTGTTTCATGATGTTTGGTGAAACGCTGTTCAGGGCGCAATTGCTGTCACAAGGCAAACAGAACTGCATTTGGCTGCTAGTCAATTTTCTTTTTATCAACCCCTGCTGCAAGCAAGTCAAGCCACATCTGCTTACGGCTAGTCTTGCGTGGTCCATTTGGGATAAAAACCAGAGCATTTCTTGGGGTTTGGTCTTAGCCACCTTTTGAACACCTTTTGCTTGTCTCCTATCCTCTACTTCACCCAAGCTGGCTATCATGGTCATTACCTCATGTATAGGATGACCAATGTATGGGGCCAATATAGCCATCAGTGACCCAAAGGACGTTGACTGGGCATTTTGCAGCACTATGTCTCTTATGCTGCCTGTAAAGTTTTCATCATCTGGGCCACAAGTGTCCACATTAAACATGGACTGCTGCATCCCCAGCTCCCAAATGATTTGGACCAACTCAGCATATATTTCCCATTTACTAACAATCTTGGGCAGTTCTCCAGCATTTGTCCACACAGTTTGGACAGCTGCATTCACCCAGCCCATCAAGGAGTGATTACCTTGCCCTTGTGCATATATGTAGCTATTCTGTAGCCACTGCCTCAGGGATGGGTGCATGGTAATGGAGGCCAATTTCTCCATCTCCTCACCAGTGCACACCACACTATCCACCCCTAAGACCCATAACCATGACAGCCAAGCAACCAGAGTCTCCCCATGTTTCTGCCTGAACTGTCTTCCCAAGTCAACTAGTTCAACCTGGGTATATGGGACATAGGTGGTGAACTGGGTCAGCTGGGGATCGTCCACCAGCTGTCAGTCTGGTTCCATAGGCTGCTTGTGTTTCAATTTCTCATGCACAACAGGTCATGCCTGGAGATGCATGGTTTCCCCCAACTCACCACTGGGTTGTTTGTCTTCCCTGGTGTGAGAGGCAGGAGTGGCCAGTCGCTGCAGGTCATCCTCCAGGACATTTATCCATGCTTCCAGCAACTCTGCTTTCTGCAATAAATCTCAATTAGTTTGCAGCATAGTTAACAGCAGCCAGGCTCTGGTCAGCAGAAAAGTGGCCACTGGGCACCACACGCTCAAGGATAGCCACATTTCCTCCCCCTCCCAAGGGGTTTTGCATTGTAGTACCTGGTCTATGCTGCCTTGCAGTACAGTATGCAGCAACCAGATCCCAGTCAATAGGAAGGTGGCCATAGGGCACATCATATTCACAAGTAGCCACACTCCCTCCTTCTTCCAAGGGCTTTCAGCTCCTGTACCTGCTCAGAATCCTGTCACAGACTATGCCAATTGTCAAACTCTTTTACCTGCCCATAATCCTGCTGACTCAGCCAATTGTCAAGCTAGGGCTGGGTCTCAGCTCACAGACCTCTCAAACCCACTGTCCAGACTGGGTCACAAACCCTTGACATGCCAGGCTGGGCCTGCAGACCCCTCACACACAGGTCTATGAGCTAGATAACTGGCCAAAAAGGTCCTTGGAGCCATAGATTCGAGAGCATGGCCATGTGCAGCTCATGCCTGAGGCAGTAGATGCCAGCCAAAGTGGCAGCACTGCACATGCATACTCACTCCACCTGCACACAGCTTATTTACAAAGAATGTGCTGTACCCCTCCCAACCATCCGTAAGGTGAGGGGGCCTGATTAAATTATTACATTTTCCCAGTAGCTGTGAACACAAAGGTAGTTTATGTTTACATTACTGATTTCAACATGTGCTTTGTGGAGCACTGACAGTATTTACATCATCATCATCTTGAAATAGGTGGGTCTTTGTTTAATGAGAATCTCTTATGGTATGCTACAAAATTATACATTTTTATCATACTTAACTGATTTCCTCTTCAATTTGAGAAATCCTATATTTGGGGCTCTTTGGCAGTCACTATGGGGCCACCACACATGCAATGAGCAAGGAAGAGGATAAGAAAACAATAAAAATATGAAGTTCCAAACCTCCATCCTTCCACTCCTCTCCCTGTAATAGATCTACATTTGGTTCTTCTACTAAGATTTCATTGGAAGAGTTTATTTTGTGCCCCCCCCCAAAAAAAAATAGATAAGAAAAATCATAGATCTTTAGAAATCTTTCCATTAATCTGGGCCCATTTCAATGAATCCTACAGTACTATCTTGTTAACTGTCTGAGTTCCCTTTCTTTGTTTCTCTAGGTCAACATCCCACTTCCCAATCCATCCTAGTAGGCTGCTAGGTATCTTCGGAAAACTCGTTTTATAGTTTTCATAAGACACGTTTTCCTTGCTTCAGTGCTCTGGTCCTCTACTGCTTTCATGATTCCTCAAAGATTGTTGATGGCCACTACGTCCATTCACTTGGTCAACATTAGTGAGCACCTGCATTGGGCCAGACACCATGCAGATATCAACTGGACACTAAGAATTCAAAACTGAATTAGTCAGGAATGTGCAATATTGTGTACTACTGTGATGAAACCTATACACACCTACAAAGTTAAATATATTTCTTTCTTTACCTTTGGCCTACTTTTCTTTAAAAACTTTATGACAAGTCTTATTAAGAAAGAACAGAAGTTGAAGTTGAAAAATTGACCATTCTTTTAGTCATCTGAAAATCTTATATCAGTATGCTACATGATAGTTCTACACCTTATTCATCTTATTATTGAAAATATATCTTTAAATTTCTATACTGCTATTGATATCATTTTGGACTCTAAACTTTCAAAACCAGTTCTTACACTCTTTTAGTGTTTCAGCTTTGTTATGTCACTCATTCTGTCTTTTATACATGGCCTGTGAATAAATGTATGCATTCATGTATCAATAATTTTTTGTGTGAGAAATGATATATCATAAGCTATTATGGAAAATTCAGTAACAGACACTATATAACCATTTTCCAACTTTGTACAAAGAATGTGTAATAATGTTATAAAAAATATAGCTTTTTTAATTTTAATTTTTTTATTGAAACATAATTGATTATACATATTTGTGGGATACAGAGTTGATTGTCAATACTTGTGTACAAAATGTGATAATCAAATCAGGATAATTAGCATATTCATTATTACAAAATGTAATCATTCTTTGTATCCATTAGCCAATTTCTTGCTAACCCCTTCCCCCTCCCCATCTCATCTGGTAACCACAGTTCTGCTCTCTCCTAAAAGTTCAACGTATCATTGTGATCATTGTTTCTCATATAACTACAGAATGAACTACCATATGATCCAGCAATCCTACTAGTGGATATATACTTAAAGGAGTGGAAAGCATTATGTTGAAGGGAAACCTGCATTTCCACGTTTATCTCAGCTCTATTTACAAATAATCAAAATATGGAACAAACCTAAATGTCCATTGATGGACCTATCAGATAAGGGTAATGTGGTATATATACACAATAGAATACTACTCAGCCATGAAATAAGAATGAGATTCTGCCATTTGCAGCAACATGGATGAGCCTGGAGAAAATTATGTTAAGTAAAATAAACCAGGAACAAAATACATGTACTGCATGTCCTCACTCATAAGTAGGAGGAAAGAAAGAAAGAGAGAGAAAGAGAAAGAAAGAAAAAGAAAAAGAAAGAAAGAAAGAAAGAAAGAAAGAAAGAAAGAAAGAAAGAAAGAAAGAAAGATTTTATTTTTTAGTGGACATATATTGATTGTACAGTTATATTTTAATACATGTATACAATGTGTGATGATCAAATCAGAGTAATTACCATATTTGCCATTGCAAAAATTTATTGTTTCTTCATGATGAGAACATTTGAGCTACTCTCTTCTATTTTAATCCAAAAAAGACATCAGAAAACAGTGAAATATTTTTTTTAAAAATTTTAACCTTTCAAAGGGAGGGTAAAGTCATGAGCTTTAAAAAAAATGAAGTACAGTAGGGACTTCTATTTTTCAGAATGACCCATGTGAGAACATTTAAAAAGAAACAAATATAAGAAAAGAAATGAAAGTAAGAAAAAGGAACAGAATTAGGGAAAATGAAAGAACAGAGAAGAGGAATCTATGTAGACTGGGTTACAGAAATAAGAATAGAAAAGGTGAAAAGGTGAGTAATGGGTTTAACAGAAAAATATTAGGGAACATGCTATTTCCTAATATAAAAGAAGAAATTAAATAATATACATTTTAAGAGCTATTTCAGTAGCAAAGAAAGTTATTTTAAAAAAGGATAAAGACATGAGCTGTTGTCAGGTTGCTGATCCAAGAATAAAGGGAGAATTTCAGCATGAAGTCAGAAGGCCTGGGTGTGATCCCAACCTCAGAACTTCTTAGCTGTATCACCTTGGGCCAGGTATTTAAACTTTCTTGGGAAGAACCTCAATTTCTGTTTTTTAAATTTTAAAGACCTTCCCATATATGAAGTTCCACAATTCATAAGCACAGTTATTTTTAAAGTGAACAATGCAACACCAGAAGTTGGCAGATTGTTCAATGTTTTTGTTATTCGTGAAGCACTGATTCGACAGGCATTAATTGAACATTTACTATACACCTGTGACTGTGCTAGGTGCTAGACAAAAGATGTGAGCCAAAAACCATTCAGCTCATGTAAAGCTCTCAATTCACTATGGAAAGAAAACATGTAAGGAAGCTTTACATAACTATACAATAAATAAAATCTTTGATTGAAGAACAAGGTGTCACAAAGGGTCAGACTAGTTTCAGGGAGAAGGCAGAACTTGAAATTGGGTTTTTGAGAACCCCTGTAAATGAACTTTTTATTTCTATCAATAGAGTTTGTAAGAAGTTAAAATAACTCAGGTATGCAAGTAGGAAGTATTAATAATGTAAAAATTAGCATTTTTAAATTTAGATAAGAAGTTAAAATTGAAACCATTGACATTTCTAAGTATGAGTTATAGGTTTGGATTTTTTTAAATCTCTTCCTAAAGCCTGCTCTGAACTGCATAGAAAATCCTGCATACACAGAAATAGAGGGTTATATAAGTTGACTTTTTAGTAAACTTAAGAGCAACTATTCATTAACTGAGAGAGCAGGGACATATTATGAAATTCTTAAAATTCATTTTTATGGACAAAACCATGATTCTTACAAAAATCAGATGGACACTGAAAAACAGAAAAATGTTATTTAACTATGAGAAATAGAATATCCCATCATGGGGCCGGCCCGGTGGCGCACTGCTGCAGTGCGCTGCTTGGGAAGCGCGGCAGGCGCTCCCGCCGAGGGTTCGGATCCCACATACAGACCGGCTGCTCACTGGCTGAGCGAGGAGCGGGGGCAACACCGAGGGTTGCGATCCCGTAGCCGGTCCCAATCCGGTACGGGCGCAACACTGAGGGTTGCGATCCGTTGCCGGTCACGAAAAAAGACAACAACAAAAAAGAATATCCCATCATGCCAGTAATGAAAAGGTTGGGGGTAAAATTAAATTGACAAAGAGAATGAATCAAACTTTTCATCTATCTCCTTAAAGCATGTGGTCTATGAACACACCTTGAGTTCAGGAGCTACCTCATGTTAAGATGGAAAAAGATTAGGGATGGACAGGCCAGGCTGCAACATAGCTTGTACAAGCTGCATCACACAGATCTCAACAGAAGAGACCCTAAATATCTCCAGAGTGTCTCCAAACAAGCTGGAGTCTGAATCAACCAACCAAAGTCAAAACATCAAAATAGAAGGGGAAGATAGAACTGTATTAAAAGGGTAAATACAGAAGGTGAGCCAGTGAGAATTATTACCACCCTCTTTGTAGAGGAAATAATTGCTGCTATTAAAAAACAGAATTTAAGGAAGCAACAAAAGTAAACTTGTGTTAATTTTGAAGTTACTTCTCCTAGAATATGTTGTTTTAATGTCAGCTTCTACTTCCCATCTGGTAGTAGCGTGTCGATTCTTCTTGGGTACCCTTCTTGTCCAACTCCGATTCCATATTAGTTTGTACTCCTGCAGTCAAGGGTATTTTCTTGGTCACATTCTCCCGGAAGCTGATCCTGAGCCAAGGGTTTGAGAGCAAGTGATTTGTTCAGAAAGTGCTTCTCATACAAATCACAGGAAAGTGGGTGAAGGAAGATAGGGAAGAGAAGGAAGTCAAACAAGCATGTGATTTCAGGTGAAGTACCAGCTACAGTCTGATGCCAGAAAGAGCTCTGGAGTGTAAGTTGCAAATCAGAGTTACACCAGTCTACTAAGTCGCTACAGACTAACTTAGGACCAATATGGACTCGTAGGAATTCTCTCTTTCCCGTGATGTCTCTCTTTCTCTAGAGGCCAGGGCAGCCCAGAGCAGTCCTCCGAAGATTGCAGCTGAAAAGCATTAGCAGCAAAGCACACAGAGCTCAAGGATGGGCTCGAAGGACACATAAAGTAGATCAGGGGAGATTTTCAGGGCACCAACAGTGTCCGGTACAAGTAAACACATGAGGTAAGTCTTGTCAAGAGCATATTCCTTGCCCTGGACATAACGAATACTTTCACAGTAGCATGTGACCCAAGACTGTCAGTTACAAAGCACCCAGGGAGGGACTCAGAGAAATTAAATGGAAGTCTGGAGCTTCTGGCAGACACCTACCTAAGAACGGAATAAAATAATGGGGAAGTAGTGTGAAGAAATGTAGGCACAAGGCTGAGTCTGGTGACATTATTTGAACCACTCTATCATCTGGTTTGACAACTAAACCAGAGTTTCTCTGATAAGGATGTTAGTAAATTCCTTTTATGATTGGACTAGTTTGAGTTGAGTTCCTGTTCCTCTTACTTGCAATGAAAACAATCTTGTCTTTTAATTATTATTAATAAGGTAACAATATTAATTCACTTTCTGAATAATTTACTGAAAGACATGATCCTAATACATTTATTCTATGAAGCCTGTTAGTCTAATGTAAGAACTTCTACATGTATATTACTGCTGAAGGGAGCTATCACGGCTCTGAGAAAGAAAAGTAGTGACTTAGAAGGTAGACCAGGCATCTTTCACAGGCTAGATAGCTAGCGTGATCAATACAGAACTGTCTTAAGTTTTAGTGTTTTTGTTTTATTCCAAGAAAGCTGAAAGAGAAAAAAAAAATGGTGGCAAATCTTTCAATCCCTCCCCTCCGTACTGAAAGACAAATGGTCAGAAAGAACTTCAGAAAAGACATAGTGAAGCTAACACCATAAACAGAAAATGCTGAGCACCCAAAAAACAAAGAAGGAAGAGTGAAACAAAGAAATGGAAATGTGAAATTAGTAGCTTAAAGATTAGGAGAATTTAGAAGACCAAGGTGTATATAAAAAATAAAATAGAGATCTTTTGTAGCGAATTTTCATTCAAATACTTGTTTATCTATTTATTCAGCCATTCATTCATTATTTTACTTAATAAATATTAATTAGAGTGATCAGCTGTGTCCCAGGCCTTATGTTGGTTACTAGGGACACATAAAATGTTCCCGCCTTCAGGAATCAAATTATCTTCTCTTCTTTTTCTCTTTCTCCTCATGTCCTCCTTCCTCCTCCTCCTCCTCTTCTTTTTCTTCATTGTTACCATTCCCATCATCATATTTCTTTTTTGTTATGTGATGTTCTAAGGTTCAAAAAAAATACTATCTGCCCAAAAAGAGAGTGGTGGAAGGAAAAAACAGCAATGCATATGTAAATGCCAATTGAGCCAAGATAAAGATATTTGGGAATGGTGATCTAAAATTATGAGAGGAGAAATAATAAGGCCACTCTGTGGGATTTAAACAGGTATATGAGAATCTATGAAATGGGAAAAGCAAGAAGCGATTTTTTTCTTATCAACAAAAAACACCAGTTTCCAAAAACAGCAGAGTAACACCAAAATCAGACTCTGTCGTCACGGATACAGTCACATATTTTCACTGCCATTTGCTCTCAGGGCAACTGTTCCTTTTTTTTTTTTTGTCTTTTTTCGTGTCCTGCAACAGATCGCAACCCTCAGTGTTGCACCCGTACCGGACCAGGACTGGCAACGGGATCGCAACCCTCGGCGCTGTGGCCGCACCTCGCTCAGCCAGTGAGCGGGAATCGGTCTGTATGTGGGATCCGAACCCTCGGCGAGAGCGCTGCCGCGCCCCCAAGCGGCGCATTGTAGCAGTGCGCCACCGGGCCGGCCCTCAGGGCAACTGTTATAACCATACTCAATTACATAAAGAAAATATGCTCATAATGAGTGAAAGAATATGACATATCAAGAGAGAAAGAGAAACTGTAAAATGGAATCAGATGGAAAAATAGACTAATATTCCTTATGAATAGTTTTTAACACTATGTTAGAAAATGGCAGTAAAAAAATATGTGATTAAATTCTGAGATTCAGTTTCTATCTAAAAAATGGGCACAATTGTCCTACCTTGCTTGTTTATAGGATGCTGCCAGCAGGCTGTGGCTATAATCGTATCACCATTCACATCATGACCATCATCTGTTCTTAATAAACTGCAAAGCTTCTCACAGATAAGTGCTGCTCTGTAAATGCTTGAATGAAAAATTAATATCCTAGACCTAAGGACTCTTTAAAAAAACAAAGCGAGATTTTAAACAAACAAATAGGCAAAAAGAATAAAAAAGAGCAGGACTCAAGACAAATAGGTTATGAGAAAACAACAAAAAGTTCTGAGTAATTTTTTTTAACAATCATTTTTTAAATTGTCTACTCTGTAGATCTTAAGTGTTCTCATCTCACATACACACACACACATACACACACACACACACACAAACAGGTTACTATGTGAAGTGACTGGCCCATTAATTCATTTGATTATGGTAATTACTTCACAATGTATGCATATATCAAATCATCATGTTGTACACATTAGATATATACAATTTTTATTTGTCACTTGTAACTCACTAAAGCTGGAAAAAAATAGTTATAAAGTTTAGTCTGTGTTTCTCTGCCATTTGAAATAAAATCAGTCATAAAAATTTTTTTAAAAGTATCTACTCTGTGACCCAGATTGACTTTAAGAGCTATTCATAAAAAATATATTTTTCCATTTGGTTCTGTTTTATAGTTTCTATTTCTCTTCTGAGATGTTGTAACTTTTCACATGTTATGAGCATATTTCTCTTTACATTTATTGAGCATAGTCATAAAACTTGCTTTAAAATACTTGTATAGTTTTAATATTTTGGTCATCTTGGAGTCAGTCTCCACTGATTGTCTTTTCTTTTCAGAATAGATCACATTTCCTGGTTCTCAAATGTGAAATAATTTTGGATTGCGTCTGAAGCATTGTTTGTTGTGGAGACTAGGGTCTATTACATTCTTCAAAGAGTGTTTGTGTGTGTGTGTGTGTGCACTTGCACACACGCTTAAAAAGGCAATTAATTTATTTGGTCTCAAGCTACAAAATTCTGTCTTTAGAATGATAGTTCAAATGACAGTTCAGTTCTTTTCTTTGTAGCTTAGTAGCTTGGAGGTTGTCCCCTTCACACATGGTTAAGGGGTCAACTAGAGATTTGGAAAGATAACATTTCTACTCAGAATTTAGGGCTTTCTGTCTCTGGTTCTCTGTTTTCTGAGATTTCTTTTCCATTTTCTAACAGCTATGGTTGTCCCAAACTGTGCCTTCTGGTTCTTCAGGACAGAAAAATTGTACAATTTTACATCTTAGTTCAACTCCCTTTGTCTGCCCCCCAGTCACTGACTATGGCTCACTCTAAGGCTAAAAGTTACAAAAGGAGAAAACTCAATCAGTGTTTTTCCATTCTTTCATATAACTCCCCTACAAAATCTGCTCAGTTTTGGTCATTTCATTTTCATTGTCTTCAGGAGTTTTTGTTGTTGTTGTTGTTGTTGTTGTTCTTTTCCCAATTTTACCCAGAGTTTACCCAGTTGCTATCTGTGAAAGAGTTGATTTGGTAGGAGTTTCACCAGTCATATAAGAAGTGGGAATTCCCAATACATTTTTTTAATTTTTAGTTACTGGTAAAAGAAAATGAGTCTTTACTATGTGAATTTTTTAACTCTCTATACTATCTCATAACCTGTGAGAATTGAACAAGTATAGATGTGAAAGACATAAAATCAGTAAACAAGAAAAATGTTTCTATCTGCTGTGTCATGAGCACAACTATGAGTTCAAACATGTCTTTGTTCATTACACTTATATTTTATAGTTGGCAATAACTTCTAAGGTCATTAGAGTGATTGGTTTCATGTTAAAACATTTTGGAGCCAAAGACACAGAAGTGGGAAGCATCTGGGAAAATCAATATTAGTATCTGCTGACTCATCTTGAAATTATATATCTGTTTGATTAAATTTGGTGGTTTCCTACCAAATTAGAAGGAGAGAGGGAATCAGGTATTTCCTCACAAGCATTCTTTAATTACTTCAGGAAAACAAACTTACCATTTCCTTAGCATGAACCAGTGAAGGTCCTGTAAACTACACATCTTGCGTGTGACAAAATAAATCTATAAAGCCATTTACCAAGCTGCACCTTTAACTGAGAGTGACATTCTGATTTTATAGTATCTTAAAGAAAACTTGGGTGTAGGCTTGAACATGACCAGCAAAAAACGAGTATGGGTGGTTTTATTAATTCTTAACAGTTGAGCAGAAGACTTTGAATTATTTGGCAGAATTCAACACAAATTTTTTCTCTATTCTAACAATCACCTAGAAAGCAGGGTATAATGATATTAATTTTTCTAACATAATTAATTAAAAAGATAGAAATTTACTCAAGTAGTAGGGGAAGGATTTATCTACATTAGTGGTAGACTTTTCCTTGGAAATAAAGGTACTCATTCCTATAAATTATTTTTTAGATAGCGGAAGTCTCCCCTTTTGTAGGTTGGGGCACTAGTGTCACATGGCAAGCCTGATCAGTATAACTCAGAAAGGGTAGCCCCAATCCAAGGAAGACAAATTTGTTTTCTATCCATCACTCTCCACTCACCACTAGCTTGCTGGCTGGGATAGCGCAAAGTTGTCTTCCAGTGCCTCCAACATTTATAAGACCACATGAATCATGGCAGGTACAGGGCACATCACTGCATACTACCTGATCCCAATATTACTACCTGGAAAAGTTATATTTTATCCCCAATTAGAGCATCTTCTTATATCAGAACCATGGGGTCCAGCTGTTGCACCAAGAAGTGTTCGTTACTTATCTAACCCCCCAGTGCACTCCAAAGAGTTCCCCCAAATACCAGTAACTAAAGGGAAAGTCCCTCTGATCTCTGTATAATGTTCTTGACCTTCAAAGTCTCCAGGACACTTATTCCTCCAACATTCCTTTTTTGGACTTCTTTCTTATAGACCACCTTTCCTACTGGGTCTGCTCAAGTCACTTCACAAAATTCTTGGCTTAATTTTTTTCAGGGCCTCCAGCCCAGGATTGTTTTGCCACTTTACCAGACTAATGTCCCAGTGTCTTTATATGGTCAGGCCCATACCAAGTTGGTATCTTTGGTATTAGGTACCTTTCCAACTCCATGAGAATATAAACCTATGTGATCAGGGGTATTGCCTTTTTTGCATACTGCATTATAACCCCAGAACCTAGATAGGTGACTGAGAAAGACTAAATGCTTACATATATTTGCTGAATGAATTAATGATTAAATAAATAAGTGAAGTAACTCCACATTCCCAAAGGATCCTCACTCAAAAAAGTAGAGACACTGTTTTTGTCCTTTCTCTTCCCTTCCTTCCTGAGAAATTCACTCCTAAAGCTATTGGTGGGGCAGGTCAAGGTGGCTGTCCACACCAGTGAGGGTTGGGGTGGGGAAGCTGTGATGGTTCAGAATCGATAACAGAGTCCCTGAACAGAGTGAGATGAGTATGGCTGGTTTCATTACAGTTGAGAATCCCTTACCCCCAGGTGGAGGATTGCTGCTAGATGAGGGATGTCAGAGCTCAAACAAGGTGAGGCTGGCACCCATGCAGGGGGTCAGCCCGAGCAAGGTAAGCAGAGCAGCAATACATGGGAGCAGCCCAGAGTGTCAATGTAGCATGCCGACAGAGAGGTGCCCAGCAAGTGGTGTCAGAGCTCAAGTAAGGAGAGGAAGGCAACCTCCAGAGGTGGGCACAGCCCAGTATGGTGAGTCAGAGCTTGAGGGGGTGAGGTGGGTGTTCATGAGAGGTGGGTGTTCATGAGAGGTGGGATAGCCAGCCTGGTGCAGGTTGTCAGAGACCAACGAGGAGCAGAAGCAGCCTTGTCAGGGAGTCTGACTCCAAGGTGGTGTCCATGCTTGGGGGCAGCCTGCACAAGGCATCAGAAAACAAACAAGGTCAAAAACAATTTATGCCAGGGTGCATCCTGGCATGAAGAGCCAGCCCAAGAGGGGTAAGGATATTGCCCATGGCGGGGGAATAAAATGACCTAGGGTGGTGGACTAGTGCGAACAAGACACATATGCAGAGAGGAAGAGCAGATGTTGGCGTGGTTAGCATGTAGAAAATAAAGAAAATAATTACCTATCATAAAGGTCATGGAGCCAGCTTTCTCACCATCAGATTAAGGAGTTGCAAATATGGAAAGGGGAAAACTAGAATCAATCCTGTGCTGTTGGGCTGAAATTAGAAATACAGTAGCCCCCCCCCCCTTATTTATGGGGGATATGTTCCAAGACCCCAGTGGATGCTTGAAAGTGTAAATAGTACCAAACACTATATATGCTATTTTTTTAATACATACTAGGGTACCTTTAAAAGCTCATGGGAAAATAGAGTCAAAAGTAATTCAAATCTTTCCACAAACTTTCTGAAGTACCTTATACATACCTATGGTAAAGTTCAATTTATAAATTAGGCAAATATGAGATTAACAACCATAACTAATAAAATAGAACAATTACAACAATATATCATAATAAAAGCTACATAGATGTGGTCTCTCCCTCTCTTTAACAAAATCTCTTGTGGTACTACACTCACCTATTTTCAGATAGCAGTTGACTGCAGGTAACTGAAACTGTGGAAAGGAAAACAGTGGATAGGGAAAGACTACTCTATCTGTATAAACTTGTTTCTTTTAATACAGATAGATAGTGATGTACAGATGTTGCTGTGCGCACATACATTCATATGTGTGTGTGTGTATACATTCATATATTCCTCAGTGCTGTCCACTGCAAGATCCTGGGAGCACTGACACCCCTTTGTAAATGAGCACATCTACCTTCCAAATCTTGGCTTCTAAATATCACTGTCCACTAAAATAAGCTTTGTGCTTTCTAAAAAAAAAAAAAAAACAGAAGATTTCAGGTTTGGGGAAGGGTAAGTATAAGCCTAGATCATAATGTTGTGCCAGAAAGTAAGAAAGTGCTCCAAGAAGTTAGGAACATGTCAAAATGACAAAGAAACCAGATCAAAAGGGCTCCCTCCACCCAGTCAAATTGGCAACAAATTGAGCACTGAAATAAGAAGTGACAATAATGAATTATGACACATTGAATAAAATAAGAAAGCATGAAATTACTGACACTTTATGAAAATATTGTGGGGACAATGCCTCAAAGAAATAAGCAATTTACGGCCGGCCCGGTGGCGCACTGGAGAGTGCGCCGCTTGGGAGCGCGGCGGTGCTCCCACCGAGGGTTCGGATCCCATGTAGCAACCGGTTCCTGCTCACTGGCTGAGCGCGGTGCGGGCGCAACACCGAGGGTTGCGATCCCGTTGCCGGTCAGTAAAAAAAGACAAAAAAGAAATAAGCAATTTACAAATTAATAAGTTATTTTAAGAAGGAAAAGGATGATATCGACGAAGCCTGCAATAGAAGACCATCCACAATAATTTGTGAGGAAAAAATTAATCTTGCTTATGCCATAATTGCAAAGGACCAACAACTAACAGCAGCAGCAGTAGACAACACCATAGACATTTCAATTGGTTCAGCTTACACAATTCGTGAGCGGACCGGTCTCTATATGGGATCCGAACCCTCGGCGGGAGGGTCGCCGTGCTCCCAAGTGCCGCACTCTCGCGGGAACACCGCCGCACTCCCAAGAGCCGCACTCTACCGAGTGTGCCACCGGGCCAGCCCCAGCTTACACAATTCTGACTGAAAACTTAGGTCACCAAACTTTCTGCTCGATAGTTGCCAAAATTGCTGTTCCCAGATCAGCCGCAGACAAGAGCAGAGCTTTCAAAGGAAATTTTAAACAAGTAGGATGAAGACCCTGCCTGAAGAATGTATTGAATAATTGTAACAGGAGATGAAACATAGCTTTACCAATGCAATCCTGAAGACAAAGCGCAGTCAAAGCCATGGACACTGAGAGGTTTAAGTGATCCAGTCAAAGTAAGAGTGAATTCGTCAAGAGCAAATATCATGGCAACAGTTATTTGGGATGCTCAAGGCATTTTGCTTATTGACTTTCTGGAGGGTCAAAGAACAATAACATCTGCCTATTATGAGAATGTTTGAAGAAAGTTAGCCAAAGCTTTAACAGAAAAATACCTGGGAAAGCCTCACCACAGAGTCCTTCTCTACCATGACAATACTCCAGCTCATTCCTCTCATCAAACAAGGGCAATTTTGTAAGTTTCAAGAAGAAATCATTAGGCATACACTTTATAATCCTGATTTGACTTTTTCTGACTTCTTTTTGTTTCCAAATCTTAAAAAAAAAATAAAAATTGAAGGTCACCATTTTTCTTCAGTTAATAAAGTAAAAAAAAAAAAAAGACTGCATTGACATGCTTAAATTTCTAGGACCCACAGTTCTTTAGAGATCAACTAAATGGCTGGCATCATCACTTACTAAAGTCTCTTGAACCTGATGGAGATTATGTTAAGAAATAAAGTTTATATTTTTTATTTTTATTTTAATTCCATTGCCCACAAACTTTTTGAAGTCCTCTAATATTTTTACTGCACTTCCAATATTACTGTAAATTTGTTATTGTTTCAGAGCAAGAAAGCATTTTTTTAAAGCAATGTAATTTTCTTTAAAAATTTAATGAGGAACGATGAAGATGTGGAAAAATGGAATTGAAAGATAACATGTATCTTTCCATGAACTTTTTGAAGTACCCACATATAAATTCACTCCTTCAGTTTTCTTTCCTTCCACGCTGCCCAGAGATAACCCTGACAGACTCACCACAAAATGTGAGCCATCCAGAAATTCTTTTTTCTGCCCTCATACAAACCTACTGTCTGCTGAATACATCTTTATCTTGTACTCTCTTGTGTTTATGTACACACGTGCTCATATATACATATATGTATATATGTATGGCATATATACGTGTTACATAATGTGTTAAACACATATGTATATTTTATTGAACAGTTAATGAATTAAACATTAGCATCAATCTATGCACCAGAAAGCAATGTTGCTGCATTTGCATCTGTATTAATGCACGACATACTCCACCAGAACAAAGTTATTTGAAGAGAATAAAAGCCAAATTATGTAGTAAAGTCTTCAGAGGACCACAAAAAATTACATTAGACACTTGAGTGGCTTTCTATTTGGGTTAATGTGGCAAAACTAGCTTGCTGTTCACAATCCTTTTCCCTTTCCTCCTGGGCTCACAGGTGGAATGTATTTTTCAGAGCCCTTGTTGGCCTGGATTCCTCAGTGACTATGTGGTGCAGAACCCCCCTCCCCCATCATCATTTTCTTTTTAAATGAGCAAAAATAACCTTCTACTATTAAAACCACTGAGAATTTTTCCTGCAATGGCAACTGCCACAATCTAATCCAGTGCATTTACTAACTCTAAGATCTGGTGGGAGAACACAGCTGATGGTGAGCATTAAGTCTCTCCGTTTCCTTAGAGTGAAACATTTACAGGACAAAACAGCCATCCTCTTGCCAATGTTAGCTGCCTCTTAAAGGATAAATCTTCTCTTCATTGTGCTAATGAAATAATTCATTTTTCTCCATTTATCAAAGGCCTCCTATTAGGAAGGGGTTGAGGAGGAGAAGAATAAAACAATTGGCCACATTTATGTCACTATTTCTCCCTTCAGTTGTTAACATCTATGTGCTAGAGCTTATTATAGCCTAACTGTAGAATGTCAGGTCTAGTGCATGAAAAAAAAATGCATTAAAAAAAGTTTTATTACTTCAAGTAATTCTAGTGTGGTGAATATAAAAGCAGAGTGCTGTAGAAGCAGACAACAGAAGACTGAACTTGGTCTAAAAATGAGAAAAGGCTTCCCGGAGTACATATCAGCAATGATCTCTCTAAATCTCTCTGTACAGGTCACTTTCCTGGCTTTAGGCCATGGATGTGTCTTGTGCAGGTCAATCCTTCACCATGTGTGGGACTCCCTCTGGTACTTGACAACAAGCCATTTTATCTCTGTTCTATTGTTTTCCTCAGTTCAAGCCATTTTCAGTTTTCCAGTCTTTATAAATGGGGCTTGAACTATATATCTCACAGATTTATTATGAGGCTGAAGATGTAGATGTATGAGGTCATGCCCAACATACCAACTGGTATACAATAGGCAGTTAATAACTGCAATTCTATACCTTAAGGCCAGATTTCTTCAACATGAGAAAGTAATCTAGCTACTAGACACATGTAGTTTATTCCTTATCCACTTTGGGATTTTATGTCAATCTTTGGTCAAATCCCTAAAGAAAAGTAAATATTTGAGTTTAAAATGTGTGATTTCGGGCCGGCCCAGTGGCGCACTGCTACAGTGCGCCGCTTGGGAGCACGGTGGCGCTCCCGCCAAGGGTTCGGATCCCACATACAGACCGGTTCCCGCTCACTGGCTGAGCAAGGGGCGGGAGCAACACCGAGGGTTGCGATCCCGTTGCCAGTCCCGGTCCGGTACGGGCGCGACACTGAGGGTTGCGATCCGTTGCCGGACACGAAAAAAGACAAAAAGGAAAAAAAAAAAAAAAAAGAATACATTGGATAACTGATGTCTCATCTAACATCTTTCTTTATTGATTCTATTATTCATGAGATTTTTTTTTTCTCAATTCTTAATGTTAACTACCTGCTTCAGAGTATTTCTTTATATGAGTCCTTAAGCTGTTTCCTTTAAGCCTCATCCCCTGGTTTACTTGGAAGAGAAAGCTTGCTTCTTTGTTTTTATTTTGACAGTAGTTCTGGAACTCTCCTCAAGAAGACAATGACTTTATCAGATCGGCCTCTGATGAAATACTTCGGCACACATTGCCCCAAGTCTCCCAATCCTGGAGAAAGTAGTAATTGCATGAATTACTACTTTCCAGCTGATTCATTGTGGCCAAATCTGCTGCAACTTGAGCTCTAGGGAGCCGAATCTTTCAAATAATAACTGAAGATAATTGGAGAATAGTAGCAAGTAGGCACAAGGATATTATAAGATACTGTTGCATTTTATAAAATTTCCATTAGGATAGATTATCTAGAGATTACCCTTGGACAGAAATTTATTGAAATTACGTGATAAATCTAGGTTTCTGACATCAAAGAAATAATTACTGGAAATAGAAACATCCCTTTTATGTTTGTCTATATCTCACCCTATCATCAAAAAGGCGTATTTCTTTAAATTGTTGGCTCAAACCTCTTCTTCCTTATATTATGCATTAAGTAGAATGTTTTCATGTGTATTTGAAGAGAGATTATCATTGATTCCTATGCCCATTGCTCATAATACTTCCTTATTTCATCAGCCCATGTGTTATTATAGATTGGCTTCCTGACATTACCTAACAAAGATGAGGGGTTCACTGTTAACAAGATGCAATAGTTACTCGAAAGATGTTTAATATCAATGGTCTCCCTCTCTTAAAAACCATAATAAAATCTGGTATAATCAGAAGTTTTGTGATCCAGAATACCTAATATTAATGTTGAGAATTTTATTAAATGTACAGCATGCAAGGATTTCTATTTTTCAAAAAGTGAAATTCCCTCCCTATATAAGTATTTGACATTAAAATACTATTGACTATAATGTATTCTTTGATGAAGCAGAATTTCTTATATCACTTCCATGTATCAATATGACTCAGCAAATATGTAATGAACCTTAAATAAACAGAAGGCTCAGGCATGGGTTCTAGAAGGCACATAAAAGTGTGTAGTCAGGTTTTGCCCTCAAATATCTCTCTCGCTTTCTCTAAACATCAGTTTTAACTGAAATGAAGGTGGGAGAAAATTCATGGTTTTAGAGATTCCACCTACCTGAATACCAGATGGCAGTGTGTTCATAATACAAGGAAAGAAAAGAATCTCATGGGGAAAAAAAAAATCATTAGAACATTGTAGATTCTTTTTGAATATATTCCTCCCTCTGTCATGATAGGCAATTGTCTTAAAACATCAAAGGACCTCTTTATCCTCTCTGCAAATATCTACAGTACAAAGTTCAAACAGTTTTGCTATGGCGTACAAGCTCTCACAATCTGGACTTCCCTGCATTTGGGCTCCAGTTTCTTCATCCTAGGGGTAATATTAAAAATCAGCAAGGCCCAGGCACCAATGACCCAGAAATAAACAGCAGTTTGTCTCTTGTCAAGCAGAACTAGTTAGTATTCCTAAAATGTTTCATATCTAACTAGCTAATGCCCCCCCATGTTTCATATCCAGCTAATTAGCATTCCTTAAATGTTCATACCAATAATGAACATTTCAAAAATGTTTCATTGCAATTTCATTCCCTCTGCCTGAAACTCCTTTCCATCTCATCCCTCACCAGCTAGATAAGCAAATTTTCAAGACTCTGGTCAGGCTTCACAGAGGACATGATGCTTAAACTCTGTGCCTAAAGGCTCCTCATCTCTGAGCCTTTTCAGTTCCCCTCCCCATCCACAAACTACAACATTAGAGGCACCATCTATGTGCTCTGACCCTAGATTGCATGAAAACATCTTGTCATTTATTTAATTACATCATTTTAAAAATTATTTTTACATTTGCTTGTACATATTTGTGGGGTCCAGTGTGTTGTTTCAATACATGCATATACTGCACAATGGTTCACTTAGGGTAGATAGTACAGTTTTGCACCTGTTAGTCCACCACATCTCCTCCCCACACTTCCATTACTGGTCTGTTAGCTCCTAGAGTAAAGCATGCTGTCTTATTTAACTTTGTATCTCTGGCTCCTAGCAAAAATTCTCACTCACATAATAGATCCTCACTAAATGATAGGCCAATGAAATAGGAATCTTTTCCTTTAAACCTTGCCCATCTGTTGGGTATAGGTAAAGTAGCACAGATGCAGAGTTTGTTCAATATTAGTAGATTAGTGATTCTCAAACTTTGTCATGCATCAGAGTTACCTGAATGGCTTAATAAAACACAGATTGCTGGGTGTCATCCACAGTGTCCCAAAGCAACTTTTCGACCTTAAGGACATTAGCCTTTCCAATATCACAGTTTCCACCAATCATGCTTAAAGATGAATTTTTGGACACTCTTCATTCATTCTTCTCTTTCAGTCCCTATGCCTTCTATGTTTTGCTACATTCCATCATTTATATCTTAGAAATGTCCCAATTTTCATCTACTTCTAGTCTGATAGAAAAATAACTGCATCTTGTCTTCTGCCTCTAGAAGAGAGACGGTTCAATCATCTTGAAGAATTAGAGACCTTATATCCCTAGGACTTGTGACGTGGTAGCTTCTTTTTGCTCCACACAAGAATCCCTCAGCCTGAATTTCAACATCTTCAACTTTATCTTCCAGTGTAATCCATGTACTTCCTGGCACACACTTTTACCCTCACCCAGGCCCCTCATACTCATCACACTAGTTGCGCCCTCAGGCCTTTGTTCTCTGTCTTCTCCACCTCCCCAAACTGAAATTCACATCCCATCCTTTCGTGAAGCCCTTTCTCATTTCTCTAACCTCACTAACCTCCCCTTCTTCAGAGCTCTCTCTCCGTGAAGAAGTGCATATAGTTTACAGTCTAATACTTCTCTAACCGCTTTGTCTGTGTTATCACTGGCTCTTAAAAGGAGTAGCTAAGCTTCCTACTGCTTTTAAAGCTGCTAATATATTTAGTCCACTACAGACACAAAGTAAGTACTCAATATTTTTACCCGCTTAAAACGATTGATAGACTTTCATATGAAAAATCAGTTTCTTTCAGATATATGTTGCAATTTGTAACACACTGCTCTCCTTTTTGTCACAACGTAGACCCTGTAGACACCTCACCATGAAATGTGGCTGGGAGATCCGTAATCCGTAGTTTAGTTCAGGAAAAAAGGAATTGAACAGGGGCTATATGGGAAACTTCCATACCTTCTGCTCAATTTTGCTGTGAACTTAAAACTGTTCTAGGAAAAAAAAAAAAGTTTGCTTGTTTGTTTGTTTGTTTGTTTGTTTGTTTGTTTGTTTAAAAAAAGGAATTGGACCTTAAATGGTGTTTTCTCAAAACCTGCTAGCTGAACGGACAGTCCTACATTCTTGGTAGAGGACCAGTGGCCTATAGAGCATTTCTTAGTATTTGCTTTCAGAAATGAGTTTGATTCTTTTCTAATTACATACTGTCAGACAAACTTTTAGTGCTGTCAGATTAGCTCCATTAAAGCAGGCTGGCTTGCTCAGTTACAGTACGGATGTGTTATGATGATCATGTAGATGAGGTAGGTGGTTTTATTTGCACTAATTTCATTGCTTTTTTAAAGTTATGTTGAATATAATTAGTATTTTTCTGTGCTCAAAAAGGATTCTCTTTTGAATTGTGTTTTCCTACGATGTTAGGTAA
Source organism: Galeopterus variegatus (assembly GCF_000696425.1). NCBI lineage: Eukaryota > Metazoa > Chordata > Mammalia > Dermoptera > Cynocephalidae > Galeopterus > Galeopterus variegatus. The sequence goes on along the minus strand of NW_007726495.1, from coordinate 614,656 downwards.
TTATTATGGCATTAGTTTGTTTGTTTAAAATGCTTTTCAATAAAGATTTCTCAGCAAATTCCACTAACCTAGTTTTCACATTACTTGTCTGTAATACATTTTTTCCCTAGGATTATAGTAATTACACAAACAAATAATGAAATAGCAAAAGAAGAGAGTAGAAAAATCAAGGGTTCAAATAATTTACATTCTGGACCATCCGCCATGGGATATCTAAGGGATAGTTGTAACATGATCATGAGGGACACCCTCTACATGCAATTACAACACTACCAGACACCACCATTTCCTCCTCATTAGTGCACACTAGTCCTTTTTAGAAACATGCTGTAGTATTTCACACTCGAAGGTTTCCTTTTAAATCTAGTCACCAATGAGATTCAGTGGGTTGTTACTATTTGTCTAAAAAACTTTTCAAAAAGTTGTGCTGCTAACAAAAAGTGCTGCTTTGACTTTAAAAATATAGTCCCAAATCCATTTCTTAGACATCCAACTCTCCCTTTAGCAACAAATGCTGTCAAGAGTCTTTTTTAAAATTAATTTCCTCACCATATATTTTCTGAACTCCAAGCTCTGTACTAGGTACTTGGGACAAGGGAGTAAACAAAACACATGTAGTCTCTCTCTGTCCACATGGAATTCTTTCAAAGCTGTGTTGTCCAACATGTGCCTCTAGCCACATATGATGGTTGGGTACTTGAAACGTGGCTTGTCCAAAATGAGATGTGCTGTAAATAAAAACTCATACCAGGTTTTGAAGACTCATAAGAAAAAATAATATTTAAAAATCTCATTAATTTTTAAATATCTTACATGTTTGAAATGATATTGTTTTTGATATGTTCACTTAAGTTTCACCCTTTTTTATTTGCTTTTTTAATGGGGCTGCTAGAAAATTTTAAATTGCATAAGTGGCTTGCATTTGTGCCTCACTTTATATTTCTATTAGTGCCTCTCTAAAATTTCCAGGGACACAGGCCATTAAATAAGTATTTGCAACAAGAGGTAGTGAGAAATTAGATAAGAGAAGGAAAATATAGCATATACAGGTAGCAGGAACCTTGAGTCATGGTCAGATATTAGGATGCTTCTGGCAGCCAGATTCACATTCAAGGTGTCCCAGACTGAATGGCTACCTTGGTTAACTTAAGAGAGACCTCTTTTGCTATCCCCTGGCACATTGCATATATTATTTTAGCACTTAACTCAATAGCCAACACTTCCTGAGCTAAACACTCTCTCACTCATCTTCATATCCCTAGTACATGTCAGTATTCCTGAAACATAGAGGATGTGCATTAAATGATGAAAAATGCCCTCTGAGAACTTTGAACTACAGTTAGCAGCCTGGCATGTCTTTGCATACAAGTAATGCTACTTGTCAGTCACCACAGTACACTGCCGTTTCTGCCCAGGAATCAAGATATTTTGTTATTCACTACCTACAGATGCCTAGCCTGGTGGAACTGATTTTTAATGGTACTATTGTCAACACCTGATGACCGACTGCTTCCTAGATCCTTGCACTTGGAAACCATCTGCCGTCTAATGTGAAACATGGCAGGAGAGAGGTGTGCTGGAAGTTATGCACCAGTAACAGATCCAGTCTCGCATCCATAAATAAAATTGGACAGCGCTCCTTCATGGTAGACTCTCATTTCAGTCTGAGGTTTGATGTATCTTTGACTGACAGGCTACCAGGTGATGTGCTGGCTTCCTGAGTGTGGTTTATGTCCTTGCTTAATATCGTATCACCTTGTGTGCTGCTGAGGTGGAAAAAAATCAATCACTGCTGTTAGTCTGTATTTCAGAAACTCCAAGTCCATCTGGCAGAAGTTTGTATAAGGCCTTTTTCTTCCCTCAAGCTTATATTCTGCCAGTTTTATAAAGGGGAACATGAGCCTCTTCAAATGCTTCTGGGCAGGCTCCTAAAAAGCAGTGATCAATGAAAACAGCTTTGGCGTGATAATTTCAAAGTGTTTGATGAAGTCCTTCAGGTTTTATCTATACAAGCCTTGGGAGGAATTTTATTTATTTTTTTAACTAACTAATGAGAAAAGCTGGTCCCTGAAAAGACGTGTTTAACCAAATAATCAGCTTTAATAATTTAATCCATGAATTAACATCATCCAATAGCTATTTTGTGTAATACAGATAATGCCTCAATCAATTATTAAACTAATCAATTAACATGTAATTATTGAGTCTTCATGTTGACCAAGCACTTTTATATACTAACGTTTCTTTTTGTCTTTATTGGAATTAAAAGTTAAGACAAATAAAAAAACTAGAAATGCAAGAGGGATGTAATAAAGTGATATTTTCTGTAATCCTTGGTGTTGTCAGAAGTCAAAGAAGAAAGTAACTAGCAAGAAATATAGTATCACTAGAGGACTTTATTTTGCTTCAAGAGTGTCTCTATGGAATTCATTGCTTCACTTTTTCCCCAAATTATTAATAAATAATAGTTTCACGTTCAGAAATCAACATGAAAAGACACTTCTGCTTCTTGTAGTATGGCAGATAAATTATTCTGAATGGCAACAAATACAAATCTAAATGATTGCCGAGTTTGCAAGGAACTAACAAAAACCTTCAAGAGGCAGGGGTGGAGAAAGAAACTAGGTTTTGGAAAATTCCTAAGACATACGGTGTAGAGTACCTGTGAAAAAGCCACAAAATGTAGTACTTGAAACCTGGATATGAGGCACATGGCACAAGCCATGGAAACTAACAATGCAGGGTTCTGTCTGTGTGTCATTAAGATGAAGTCAGGTACCTATGAAGTGAATGCTTGGGTTGGAATAATGCAAAAGGCCGGGCTCTTGATCACCATATATGTGCTCTTCTTGGCAAGGAGAGCCACTGTCAAGGTAATGCTGTCCAGTCTCAGGTACCTTTTATGTAAGTGCTTCTGTTATACTGGTTGTGCAATGGGGCCAGAGTCCTTGTTTTCCACCAGCATGAAGTAGTCAACCAATCTTCAGACTGGGCCACAATTTGGCCTATGATTCCTTTACTCTCTAAACAAGTTTGTGTGGTATTAGAATTACCTAATCTTTGAAAAATTTGAAGCACTTTCCTCTACAACCATCTGGACCTGAAGTTTTCTTGGTCAGAATATTTTACAATACTGCTTAATTTCCTTACTTGTTATAGAAATATCCATGTACTCTATATCTTTATGACTCTGATCCCCTGCATTACATTTTTTTGTAAGAACTGGCCGATTTCTAACTTTTTAGCATAAAGTTATTTGTGGCATTTCATAGTTATCTCTTAAGTCTCTGCTCTGTCTGCAGTTATGACATCAATTTATATTTTTCATTAGACTGATTTTTTTCATTGAAGCGTTGTTGATTATATCTATTTGTGGGGTACGAAGTTGATTATCAATAGTTGTGTACAAAACGTGATGGTCAAATCGGGATTGTTAGCTTATTCACCATTACAGTACATAGTCATTCCTTTTATTAATGTTCTTTATCTATCTCTCTTTTTTCTTGATTGTCCTTACCAGAGATTTGTGCACCATACTAGTCTTTTCAAAAGACTAGCATGTTATATGTTTACCCTTTTACTGTTTATTTTTCTCATTCCAATAATTTTTGCTCTTTTTTATCTCTTAATTATTTTCTTTGGATTTATACTGTTTAGACCATGAGAACAATCCTGAAAAACTAAGAAAAAATTAGTATCACACAGATTATGTTCTTTGACCCCAATCTAATAAAGTTAAAAATCAATAACAAAAGGATAACTTTTACATTTCAAAATCAAGTTACATTTATAAAAACTCACTAGTCAAAGAAGAAAAAATATTAAATATTTTTAAAAAGCTCAACTGAATAATGATGAAAATATCTCATTAATAAATTATTATATAGTCCTAAGGAGTATTTTGAGGAACATTCATAAATTTTGATTTCTCATATTAAAAAATAAAAAAGACTAGAAAATAATAAAGTAAGTGCTCAACCCAGGAAAATTCAAAATAGCAATTCAACTGTGAACATATTTATATACTAGAATTCTATTTGCTTTAAAGTGACAATAAATGACATACAGCTACCCATCAATATGTATGAGACTTAAAAACCATATTAATTTTAAAAAGTAACCCACAGAAAAATATCTATAATTTGATACCATTTCCACAGAGGTTAAAAAATATATAAAATTTAAAAAGTGCACTGCTTAGAAATATAAAACATAGAGTAAAACTACAGTAAAAGTTAAAGGGATGATAAACACAAAATTCAACATAATGTTCCCATGTAGAAGGAAATAACAGGCAATTAGGGAGGGGCATAACAAGGGCTTCAAAGGTATTTGTAATGTTCTGTTTTCCACCTGGGTAGTGGTCTCTAGGGTACTTATTTATCCTTCTTTATACTTGCTGTGTTTGTGTGTGTGTGTTTAGAGATACACACATAAATATATATATTCATATTCTATTTTCTTACACAGAGATATTCTATACATATTATTTTGTATTTATATAGTTTTTAACTTATAAAAAAAGAAAATAATTCAAGCTCCTAAAAAATATCCAACACTAAAGCATTTCTTCAATAACATCAGAGCATGTCTATACTAAAATCAGAGTTCCTCTGGTCCAGACCTTACATTTTACAGCTGGGGAAATTAAAGCCCAATAAGATGAAATGGCTTATCTCAGATCACAAGCTAGTTAGGAGTAAACCTGGGATTAGAAGCTTACACTTCTGACTCCAAGACCAGTGCTCTATCCATGGAAATACTGTCTCCACATGTGTGTTACTTGATGGAGATGTTAACATTTTTTGGAAAAAAAAGAAAAAACGTCTAAATTTTTTTAAATTTGCATAATTGCAAATTTGCATAATTGGTGAAGAAATAAGGCATATCTAGGCCTACCTTGAGATGATAACTATCACTGGATATTTATACTATATTCAGCCATTATCAATATTTTATACCTTGTATCATTTCCCCAAATTTATTTTCAGGTAAAATAACTTTAAAAGATACTTCCATAAAATAAGGTTCCACAGTGAAATAAATTTGAGGAATAGTGAACATGTGATGTTTCGCTTGGAGAGTCATTGCTTACTAAAGTCTTTGAGAAGTACTAACTAAAGGAACTTTGTTTAACCAAACAATTCCCAATGGTATTCACCGATGGCCCAAATTTATCACATAATGCCTAATAGCATCCCAAGAAAAATTTTGGATTCACTTTTAGAAACTCTAGGTTTCTTAATTAATTAAACAAACAAGCACATGGTTACATTAACTAGAACAGAAAATAATAGTGGTGGGTTAGTTTTGCTGGATAGAACACAAGCCCAGCTCTACCCCTGATGTCCCAATGGTGCTTGTGGCCTAGATCCCAAATAGGTGCCTCTGAAAGAAGAAAAAGGACCTCAGGGCTGAAGTGCAAAGGAATGAAGAAGTATCAAAATGTAAACAGAAAGTCATCAAAGACAGATATTGCCTACCTTGCAACAGAAACTCAATGTGCTGCATGGGATGCTAAACATTGAGTAGCTATCTCTGAGTCCAACCAGTCAAAAATACGACAAAATATCAGTACTCACTGGTTAAGATGATTGAGCCAATAAAACTAATTCTGTGCTCTCTATGCACTATGAATTTGAATTTGAAAAAATACCCTGATCATCTCCCAACGGAATCATCTTTTTCCCATTTCTAGAAAATCCTAGTCAAACACTTAGACCTTAAAGATGGGCAAGTTCTGCATGAAGAACAATTATAGCATTTTAAACCACAAAAATCAATATATCGAGTAAGAAGTTTAGAGCAAGAAAACAGATAATGGAGTAATCCTGATGTCTAAGTTTCCCTGTTCTTGACAAATTCCTACAGGTACGACTAAGGACAGGTTTATTGACATATGTTATTTTATTTTATTAGACTACAATAATGTGCCTTCCTATACTGGATTATTTACAGTGAAAACCAATGTTTTGCCTATTACAGCTTATGTGAAATGTGCTGCTCAATTATTTGGTGGCCCTTCTAAGCAGCGATGAATCTGGTAGCAGGTATTTTGAGCACAGAGGACATAGGTGAAAATACCCTAAAATTCATAGCCTTTAAAGTATGAGATGTAATATCTGTTCAAATAATTACTTTAAAGTGATAAAAGGAGAAAACACAAGCACATATATTTGTTACATTATTTAGTAGCTTATAAGGAATTTATAAAATGAGTAAGTCTCAAAAGGATAAAGACTACTGAAACCTCTGAAGAAGTGTAGAAAAACATCTGCACTGTCAGTACAGAAGCGTCTGGAAGCCAGGGAAGAATCTTTGGGGATCAAAAAAGGAGAAGCCTCTTTCACCTGCAAGGAAGGGTATGAGAGACTCAGAGAGTGGAGAAAGAGCAGTTCTGACCCCAGCTCCCACCAGGAAACAGGTCTTTAGAAGACTGGAGATATTGCAGCTGGGAAAGAGTCTCATTTAAAATCTCTTTCTGTATTGAAATTTCAATATGACCCTCAAGTCTAGCTGGATGTGATGTGGGCAGGGTTTCAAACCATCAGTGGATCCAGGAGCAGTGGCAAATATAGAGCAGATAGAGGAAGCAAGGACTTAGGGACACTTTTGGAGCCTCTGCTTAAGACTCTTAGTTTGGCATGAATAAACAATGAAGAAGTTGTCATCAAACTCCAGCATTCTAACTCTCTTTTGAGAAGTTTAAATATCTGGAACTATTCAGAGATACGATGTATGTAATTTCAGGGGCCTCCCAACAAAATCATCTTTTTCCCATTTCTAAAAGATGCTAATCAAACACTTAGACCTAGAGGATGGGTAAGGCCAAAAGGATCTGCAAGACTCCAGCTCTGGTTGGACCAGCCTTGGACTTTGGCATCATTAGGCTAATATTAGAGTTTCATGGCTGTTGCAAATTTTGCTAATAGCACAGTTTTCATTTTTGTGCTGGTCTTCTCATTTTGAAGTTGTTAGGTTCTATTTTTGTTCTTTTATGATATTAGAATTGTATTGTCTTTGTATGACTTGACCCTCTGTCTAAGCTTCCATGAACTGCTTTGTTGTGTAAAAATGTTATAACTTAACTGAAACTACATTTTGATTTTTTTCCTAGTAATATATATTTCAACAATTTTACTTTTTCCAGTTGACAAAAATTATATATATTTATGATGTAAAATGTGATGTTTTGATATATGTATACATTGCGGAATGATTAAATCAAGCTAATTAATATATCCATCATCTCACATATTATTTTTTTTGTGTGATGAGAATATTTAAAATCTACTCTCTTAGCAATTTTCCAGTACACAGTACATTATTGCTAACTATAGTCACCACACTATAAAATAGATCTCCAGAACTTATTCCTTCTGTCTAACTAAAACTTTGTACCCTTTGACCAACATCTCCCCTTTATCCCCCACCCCCACCCCACCTCCTGGTAAACCACCATCTACTCTCTGCTTCTATGAGTTTGAGTTTTTTAGATTCAACATATAAGTGAGATTATGCATGATGGTTCCTCAAAATTTAATCTTAGAACTGCCATGTGATCCAGCAATTCCAATTCAGATATATATCCAAAGGGTATCAAATTAGTATGTCAAAGAGATATCTGTATTCCCGTGTTTATTGCAGCATTATTCATAATAGCCAAGATATGGAATCAACCTAAATGTTCACTGATGGATAAATGGATAAAGAAAATGTCATATATATACACAACGGGTGATATGGTTTGCATATGTTCGTTTGGATATGTTTGTCCTCCCAAGCTCATATTGAAACAATCTCCACTGTGATAGTGTTAAGAGGATGGGAAATCCTATTACAGTAGCTGAAAGGTAGGGCTTTAAAGAGGTGACTAGATTGTCAGGGCCATTCCCGAGTGAATCCATTGATAGTTTAATGGTAGTCCTGGGTGTGGTTATGATGGCTTTATAAGGAAAGGGAGTGAGAAGGTTACTCTCTTGCTTCTGCGATTCTCACCATGTGACACCCTGTGTTGCTGTGGAGTCACCACCAATGAAAAAGGCCCTCACCTTTTTCAATATGTTCCCTAGGTTTTGGACTTCCCAGCCTCTGAAACTGTGCAATAAATATTGTTTCTTTATACATTACTCAGTTTCAGGTATTTCTGTTATAAGCAACATAAATGGACTAATACAGTGGGATATTATTCAGCCTTACAAGAGAAGGAAATCCTATCGTTTGCAACAACATGGAAATACCTGAAGGACATTATGCTAAGTGAAATAAGACACACACAGAAAAACAATTTTACTTTTGAATAGTTGTCTACCTTAGTTCTTTTTCTTCCTTAATAAAATATTATAGAAATATTTAAATATTATTATAAAATATTCTAGAAATTGTGTGGTAGCTACCCTTTAATTTGAACACCTTGCAAACACATACACACACACACACACACACACACACACACGACTTTTACCAAAAAACTGAATTTAATGAGTCTTAAGAACAGGCAGTGTGGCATTTCGTTTTTGGAACAACTTATGTAAATAGATTGGCTGTACAAAATAATATTTCTTTGTACTGGAAGTAGGTGGGTAAAAGAGAATGGAGGACAATTAAATTAATAAGACAATACAATTTTGGACAAACAAGAAAAATGCAAAATGAGATCAGATACAACATTCGTGCAAGCTTGGCAGTTTTAGCTTAGCTAAATATGCTATACTAAAGCCGTGCTTCTGTTTGAAAAGGAAACATGCTTCGACAGAAGGCCAGTGAGAAAAAAACTTTAAGAAGCAGTTTTGGAGACAGACAACACAAAACTGGGTACTAATTCTGGATCTGCCACATATGGACTTACTGACCTCATGGTTTTCATCCATAAATTTTGGATCATGAAACGTATCCAGGAGGATTATCTTAAATAATAAATGAAATAGAGATTTTCTGATGTAGTTGGTGTTAAAACACCAACTAGTATTCACCCCAAGCCATACCCAACTTATTCACACATATATACATACCACAGCTATTTCCATTTATATCAGATCATCATTAATTTTCCTTGAAAAGTAGAGAAGTAAGAAACGTGAAAAGTTTTAAAAATTATAGACAACCACGACAACGATCATCTGGAATTATACAAGATACAGACAGATACTCCAGTTATAGCTTGTAATACTTGGCTTCCATGTTAGGCAAATATCTTTCCTTGTATTTACTATACCAGCAGTTCTTGGAAAACAACTGAGACCTTAATACTTAATTTCAACTTGGTGTTTGTAATATGTCTCTATTCTTTTCAAAGTGGAAAACAACAAAGGAGAGATGGAATCAGGAGTTACTTGTTACTTGCATTCCAAATCTCAGACCTCAGGAATAAGAGATTTCGAAAGAACACAGTGTTCAACTTCTTCCCATCTATAATAGATAACAGACGAGTTGAGACTCTGGAGAAACCTATGACAATAAAGCTCAATTATTCACTGTCAGTATTGTTCATTAAGATGGTCCTATGAGTGGAGGCAATAGAATTTCAGGAGTTTATCTCATAAAAGCCACACATTAAATTGAAATAATAGCTTCTTTTGTGAACCCAGATAAAACTGGCTGCATCTAGAAGAAATGTAGAGTCTATTATTCAGTTATGTAATTAACTGAATATTAATTATTGCTCTTATTGCTTCAAAGCAATTTAACATTCTTCTAATTAAAAGTTAACTCTTTAATGCTCATTAGACTTCCATATTTTAATGGAAGAGGTGAGGTAATATCATATTGCCTTTGGCTTGCATATTATTAGTCTGCCTTACATTCTCTACGAACAAACAGCTTAGATGGAAGAATCCCCATCTCCTTGTTTCTCTGCTACCAATTTTTAAACAACTACTTTTAAAAAAAATTCTCATTGAACGGTAGCTAGACCTTACTCACTAAAACTGGACAGGGCCACAACATGGACAGAGGTGCCCCTAGCCCTTCCCCACTCTCTTAGTTGAATTATACCTGTAGATGAAACCATTGTCACAGAAAACCCCCCATTCTTCTCCAGCACTAAATCACTCTTATCACTGAAGGATACTTGGGGAGAAGTGTTAGAACTCTAATGGGTGTTGTTTACTGTTCAACATTCTAGTTTAGTCAATTAATTAAGAGACTAAATGAGACTAAAATGGTATAGCTCATAGAAGTGAGTTAGCTTGGCTGTCAATTAGCTATCTCATTAACACAATCAGTACCAGGTTGTAGAGAAGAGGAGGTATATGTGATGTAAGATTCACATAGCACAAAGCTGTTTCTAGGAAATCAGTTCAATTCTTCCACCAGTGGTTTGTACAGGTGCTGTCAGAATCTTCCTATCACAGACTACCAGACTGGAAAGCACTTGAGATGTCATGTTTTCATTTTACAGATGAAAACTTGAAGTCCAGAGAGTGATATGCTTTATCTAAGCGCAGAAAGCATATACATACATATGAAAGCAAAGATAAAAAACTTGGAAACATGGGATGAAAGTGGATCTGGTGAGTTAGGTACAAATAAAAGATCTCCAGTAGCTGTTTATATTGGAACAGTTAAGTTTTACCCCACCTGAGTGGAAATATGCACAAATTTCATTGTTACAGGAATCTACATTCAAGTCCCAGTTACGCAACTCACAATTCTATGACCCTTGGGCAAGTCAGTTCTGCAAGCCAGAGTCGTATTTTTTTTTAATTAAGAACAAAATGTGTATCTAGTGTGGCTGATAAGAGGATTAAATGAGATACCATATGTTAAAATACCTAACACAATATCTTAGTAAGTGCACACTTCTTTTCCATTATTTCTTCTATTTATTAATTAATCATTAATTAATTTGCCTTGGGACTAGAATGACATCCAAGCTGACAGGTGCTTGAAATTCAACAGTAAACAACTATTATGAAAGGGAATTATTAAATATTATATATAGTCTACCTATAGGAAAAAATCTGGATGAGTGTATATCAATCTTTTAATAGTGTTTTTTTTTTTTGCGGGGGGGGGTCTTCCTATAGAAAAATATGGTAAACTGGGTAGCTTATAAACAACAGACATTTACTTCTCATATTTTCATAGTTATTGAACTGGGAGGTTCGTTATAAAGGCACTAATTCCATTCACAAGGGCTCTACCCTAATGACAATCATCTCCCAAAGGCTCCTCCTCCCAACACCATCACCCTAGGGGGTAGCATTTCAACATATGAATTTTGGGATGACACAAATATTTCAGGCCATAGCAGAGGACTTTAACTTTTGAAAGCCCATATATCTCTAATATTTGTAATATTTCATAGTGAGCATTCATTAGCTTAATGATAAACAAGAAATATAAAATAAAAGGAGAATTATTAGCTGCATCTATAAAAGCCTTCTACTGCATTTACTATCCTAGTATATTAATTATTCTGGCTGTTATCCTTAGATTTCATAATTTAAGAGAACAAAGTGTACATTTCCAATGAATAAAAGGAAGGATTCATTCACAAATGCCTTTTTTGGCCATAACATGATTTTTCTGCTCTCAATCTTAATTTGTATCCTTAAAGCATATTCAGCTAAAACTTTTGATTCACCAGCTTTGGCTTTCCTCACACTTGTATTTTCCATTCCAAATAATAATAGAATATTCTTTAACCTGTCTTATAAATCAAAATATTTAATACTTATTTCATCACCAGAACTCTCTCCATCTTTTATATTGCAAGCGACAAGCAGACACTGTGCATATGTGATAATCCATTTGCTATATCATAAGGAGTACTACTTTCTGATTTTTTTATGATATAACCTAAATCCATGCTTGCTGCTTTTAATAACTATGCTATATCATACCATATCAGGGGACCTGTAAAAACCTCTGAAGTTCTCTTCTCTCAAACCATTGCAAACTAAACATTTCACATTTGCACAGCTACTGTTTTGTCTGGCTATGTCCTACGATGTATTCCCTTTGAACTCACTGAACTGTAAGCTCCCTGAGGATTTAAGTTTGGACATTCTTCCCTTTGTATCCTCAGTAAATAGAAGAAAAGAAACAGAATAGGAAAGAAGTTCATTCTCACATTACATTTACTGCTCTGCCCCTAACAAACAGGAAAGTGAATTATTCAACTTTAAGGCAACCTCTACGGGCAAAAAATACTTAATTGATACTTAATACTTATTTATTGTGGCTGAAAGTACCCTCTTCTCAGCAACAGTTTTTAAAATTGTAAATGGGGGTTAATACTGTTGGAAAGAGGATTCAAAGACCAGATAGACGCACTGTCTTCCAATGACTATGGCACATGTTCGAAATAACTATTGACCACCCTTCCAAATTTTTGAGGCATTATATGCAATCTTCTTATATTAAAAAAATAGACCTTTTTTGACTTCTACATTTATGAAGATCGGCATTTGTAACACCATTATCCCACAGGGCTTTACTTTTTCGCCTTCCTGTGTATATTGTAACAATCTGTTCCACTTCCTCACTCTACCCATGCACAGAGGAGAACATATGGGCTTTATGATTAATATAACGAAAAATTACTAAATCTAAGGAGAATTCATATGTTTCTTGCTATGGTCTGCTTGACTAATGGTATTAGAAATCCAATCCTAAAACTTTTAATGAGACTTTACAGGATATTAGTGTCAATGAAAACACAATCCTGAGGTAAGGACATGTCTTTCCTTAAAAACAGAAAGGTCATAAGAGAGGAACTTTAAGATTCAAAGAAAATAAGAGCTGCAGTCAAAATTTCAATGGGCATGGTGTGGTACATTAACTACACTTTAGCAGGGAAAGGGAAAAAATAGAGAACCATTGAGCTTTTTATGCATAGAAACCATTTGATAAAACAGTAAATTCTATTTCCTTTAAAAACATTTTTCTGTGTAAGTGGCCGAAAGCCAGTCCCTGCATTTCCCATAACTATGTAACTGTGAGCACATCTGGTTGAGCTCTTTAACATTTTTTTTTTTTACCCTGTCTCATCAAAAAGGGCGGTACTTTAACAGTCAGGATGGGTGAGGAATTAATCTTACTGCCTTAAGTCCAGTATTTTTTTTTTTTTTTGCAGGGGCTGGTACAGGGATCCAAACCCTTGAGCTTGGTATTATAACACGGTGCTTTAACCATAAGTGCAGTATTCTTGATGTTCCTGAGGTGAGCCTTTTGGTGTACAAGCCACGGTCATTTGTCACCAGTAGCCACACCAAAGTCTCCATTCACCATGCCACAGCCATCTGTCACTAGTTCACAGTCAACAGTTGCCAAGCCATAGTCACTAGTCAACAGATTAGTCATCAGTCACCAGTCACCACACCAAAGTTTCCATTCACCAAGCTGCAGTCAACCTGTTACTAAGTCAGTTACCTGTCACCAGGTCACAGTAGCCAGTCATCAATGAGTCAATAGTCACTGAGCTACACTCACCAGGTCACAGTTGCCAGTCTGCCATGGTCTGAATGTTTGTTTTCAACCTCCAAAATACATATGTTGAATTCCTAACTTTCTTCCAAGGCTACGGTATCAGGTGGTGGGACCTTTGGAAGATGATTAGATCATGAGGGCAGAGCCCTCTTTAAAGGGATTAGCACCCTTATAAAGAGTCCATATAGAGATATTTCTCTCTCCCTTCCACCAAGTGAAGACCCAACAAGAAGGCACCAACTATGAGGAATCAGGTCCTCACCAGATACCGAATCTTCTGGAGCCTCGATGTTGGACTTCCCAGCCTCCACAACTGTGAGAAATAAATTTCTGTTGTTTATAAACTACCCAGCTTATGGTATTTTGTTATAGCAGCCTGAGCGGACTAAGACACAGCTCATGCCATGTTTTCTCAGTTTGATTGACTTGACCAGAGGCCAAAAAACTTCTTCTGTAAAGGACCAGATAATATACGTATTAGCTTTCTAATCTCCACAATCTTCCTGTCAGACCACACTAGTAAGGTCCCAACATGATTCACAAATGATTTCCTTAAGATCAGAGCAATGACTTACATGCTATAGGAGGAGTCTGCATGATGGTTTGCTATGGCCTGTTTATCATTAAGATATCAGGTTCCAAGGATAATGATCCTGCTAAAGGGGACAGCAAGTTCACTAAGGCTGAAGTAGCATCCTGGTTTTGAAGTGCATGAAACCAAAATTGAGAAGTCCAGTGGTACAAAAAGCAGTATTACTTGTCAACCCTGAAGATCCCCAAACTCCACCTTCTCCTTGTTCCATGCTAGAGCATACATGGTAACCTGGTAGCCAGATCTGTCCTTCCCAGGAGCTTTATTTGGCCCCCCAATTTTTTCACATGGTGTAATTTAAAATATTTAAAAATTGGAGGATTTCCTATAAAAGTCCAGATAGATAGCTTCTCTTAAAAAATAAGCCTAAATAGCAAGGAACAAAAGCAATAATAAAACAGACAAGCAAAATCTGGCTTGTGGCAGATTCTAAGCAGTGGCTGTCCCATCTCAATGGCACATGCGCTACCTTGTTTGCTGATGCTCTGCGCTGGCCTCCTTGCTTCACTTACTATATTACCTTTTTGGCCTTGGAAAGCATTTTACCATGAAAATTCAAGAGAATATGAACACTAACAAAAGAGTAAAATCAGCCAGAGAACATGCCACTCTTCCCTGGCATAAAGGTGGATCACTGAGTTAAGAGTGTCCTTTCCCCAATCAGGAGAACTGGATTTAGCTGATCCTGACAGCTGTCGACCAGGAGCAGGCCAGGTAGCTCTGAACTCTCAAGGTATAAAGCTTCAACATGCAAGGTTTCTCACCAACTCTCAGGGTAGGCGTGCCTTCTGCAGGAGCTCTCCTTGCCCACTTGCCTATTGGCAACCTCGAAAGTAAGGCTCACAGTTAACCACCATAGATAGGGCAGCTCTGTCAGCTGCCATCTTACTTGGGATACTCTCAACTTGCCGTCACACTAGAGTACCATGGCCAAGATGACACAACCAAGAAGCCCAGTGTTTTGGGAGGATTTTTCCTGAGTCAAAGATGTGAAGTGTCAGGAACTCATCAACGTTGAATTGTGAGGCAGAGAGAAAACCCAAACCCCTTAAGACTGACAACCTGGAAAAAGTGTATAAATATATAGATATATACTGAAGAGAATTTACAGTAGAAGAGACAATAATGGAGAACCAGGAAATCGATCTGGTCATTTTCCCTGGTAGTGACAAATTCCCTAATTACAGATGCACAGTAAAAACAGAGAGCCACACAGTAAATGAAATCATTATCTCCAACTCACTCATGACAGAAACATTTGTCTAGGGACAGGACCTGAGTACCGAGGACTCATTGGCAGGTGATACCTAGGATAGATGCACAGTCAGGCTTCGGGGACAGCATGTTCTCCTGAGCCACAGGGCTAGATATCCACAGCTCTCTGGATAGAAACTCATTCATACTGAGTAGGAAGAAATTATATTTTTATTTATTTCAATTCATCCATGGTATAAAGACCCAGAATATTATTTAAAGCAATGTTAAAAAAAAGAAGCCTCTACTTTTGATGATTCTCGCCCACTTTTCCACTTTTCTACTCTTTTGTTTACTGTTAAGTTTGTTTCTCATTTTAAATTTGATATTTTACATGTAAATTTTACTGAACTGTGTAATGTTTTTAATATATTTTAATAATGTATATTTTAAAAAGCTAATTAAGAGAAGAAAAGCCATGAGGCCCATTTGGCCACATTCCCAGGAATGATATGTCTTAGAAATAGCACTTAAGTATACACCACCACCCTCCACCCTCGGCTGCTCCCCAATTCACAGTTCACACTTCTCTGTCTGTGTTACTTAACTATAGATATGAGGTACATATTGCCATTTAATTTTGAGTATAATTAACTCTATCTTTTTATGAGCAAAATAGGCAAAACATTTTATGTTTAAACAGAGATTTACCATACTTATGATGAGTGAAAATGTGAATTCGCCTTAATCAATATGCCTGGAACTCTATTCCTCTTTCATCTTAGAAACAAAGTCTGACAGAAAACTGCGAATTCTTTCCCTAATCTCTTTCACCATTTCCCAGTTACATTACCCTCCCCTTTCCTCTTCACGCACATACTCTTATCTCATAATTTTTATATTATTCAACAAGTTAGTACATGCTAGCTATAAGCATGAGAATACAAACTAGTTATATAAAGAAAAGTAAAAAACACTATATTTAACTCAAGAAACTCATAATCTGCTCGAATAGATATTTAAGTTAAAACATTTGTTAATGTATTTATTTATTTTCTCAACTACTAGTAACTGAGAGACTAATACATATCTGTAATTATACTAAAGAGGGAGTGAAAATAAAAATTATCATCTATGATAATCATCGTGTTTAGAGTTTAGTGGGGGGATCATAGAGAACAAATGTATAAAAATAATATGTAATTAAAATTAAATAAGTTTTATGTAGGTAAACAGCATTTTCTAAAGACAATACAGTGAGAGACTTACTAAGAGAAGGACATCAAAGGAGGTCAAGAAGAGACAAAGAAATCAAAAGAAAATCAGGAGAGTCAGGGGAGGAGAGAGTTTCAGTCAAGAGGAAAGGGCAATTCTGGCAAACATTATTTTGCATAACTAAGAAGTACTTTTTCACATGCCTCTCCAAGGTGGGGTTTGGAGAATGTTTAAAAAGCTTCCCAGAGAAGGTTACTCTAGAGCTGCTTAATGCATATAGAAGTCTACCACTATGCAAAGTGGAGAAGAGGTGTTATATTTCCAGCAAAGGGAATAGATATACAAAAGCATGGGAGAATGAAAGACTATGACACATGCAGGTGATAAAAAGCCCTTCCACAGAGCTGGGACATAAGTGCTATCATGGAGGAGAGAGGCATTATCTGAAATGTGATAACACATCATGAGAGTTCTTGCACACTGTGATTAGGAGTTTATACAGTAGACAATTGAAGAATTTTATTTTACTTGGAAAAATTATGTGACCAGATTTATATTTGAAAAGGTTATTCTGATTATGAAGGAGTAATTAAAAGGATGAGAATTTTGGCAGAGGAAAACAGGAGAACTTTGCAATCATAATCTAGTAACACTATGTGGGATGCAGAAAGTCTGAGTGATCCACTGGAGTAATTCAGATATGAATTGATAAAGTTCAGAGTTCAATAATGCAATATGCTTAAGGAGTTGATGACTGATAATACAGAAAAATTAGGGGAGGGGCAGAGCAAAAATGGTTACAGGATTTATGATGGAGCCCATTTATCCAGATCAGAACCTCCTTTTGTTTAAATTGAATAAATCAAATGGAGATATCAAGGTGATTGTTATGTATTCAAACCAGTGACTCAAAAAAGAAAAGCTTAAAGATTATTATTTTTAGAACCATCCGTCTAGCAAGTACAGTTGGAATCTTGAAAGTGCATGAGAGGAAGCAATGCATAAGCTTCCTAGTTAATAACTATAGAGCCAGAAATAACAGAAGTTTAAATACAATCTATGGCTACAGCCCACATTTGGAGACAGGGAAGACAGGAGCACTACTAAGAGATACACTGAAACAACATCTAAGAAAGAAGAACATCCAGAACACTAATGTGCCATGAAATCCAGTAGATAACTTACACAAAACAATGTTCTCAGAGATTAGGCAGACACTGATGTCTTTAGACAGAACAGCCACAATACATAGGTGGACGTAGAATCCAGTTGGTAAGTAGTTATGGGTATTAGTAGCAGGGGAAAAGAAAACATTTTTTGCCTGTATATCCATTTCTCTCTTCCCATTCTGCAAGGGAGAAGAAGTTAATGCACTCATGGTTCAGATTCAGGATTGTGCTCTGACTGCCTCGACTAGCAGGCAATCATTCTGCTTTAAAACTGCTCGCTTCTTACTCTGTAAACCAAGATGGTTCGACTGAGTCAGGGCACCCACTTGACATGTGTCTATCTATCTATTTCTTTTTTCTTTTTGTGAAAAGGAACCATATACAATAAATTATCATCACTTCAGACTTTAAATTATCATCACTTGAGCCATTGTTAAAATGTAGGCTGATATAGGGAAAAAAAGGGGTTCTACTTCTTTTTGAGCCTAATTTATGTGCTTTCACACCTGTATCTTTTTCTCGTTATTCCTTAGAAGTGTCGAAAAGTTTGGAGTCACAGACAAAGCCATGTGGCAGTTCAGTAAACTCCTTCCTTCTGTCCAGGATGCTCTATGAACCCCTCTCTTTGGATATTTTAAATCATGAAGTAATACATCCATTTAATTTTTGTAAGATGTAGGCAATGTTTCACCACCCAGCCATGATTACATCATCAGAGAATTTATTCGATTATATTGTTCACTTGTTAGAATCTTTTCTCCATTTTTTTAACTAAATTTACACAGATTTGAGTATTATCTCATTTAGTTTCCCTTATATATCTTTTCTCTCTCCTCTAATTCCAAATAACAAAGCACACATGCAAGTATATATGTGTATATACAAATAGAAGTAGATAAAAAATTGCTAGGAGTGGGGACAGGGCAAGCATTCATCCTCTCCACTTCCCCAAATTACCATGTGTCAAAAACAATTTCACTCTAAAAGCAGGCAATAAATGTTAGTTAAATTATCAAATAAAATGATTGAACAAACACAGGAAGATGTTAAACTTTTAAATAGCCATAGAAGAAGGAATTAATCAGATAAAAGCAGGTAAATGAAAGGATTTTAGCAAGCTGTCTTATCCTTTACAAATGAAACATTTCCTACATGAGTAATGGGTACAACGTTGTCATTCCATAGAGACAAAATGCATAACATCACATTCCTGGTAGGAAAACATTCAGTATAGGCCTCAATGATATGTTTTATTTCACGATGGAAATCATAGTTCCTTGAGTTGTATATAATAAGCATATAACTTTACATATTTGCCTATAAAATTTCACCTATAGATGGGAAACGATCCTGTATCGATGAAAAAATTCTCTCCCTAGGCTCTTATTTATTAGTCATTCCTAGAGAAGGAAGTGGTCAACTTGAAGAACAGGACTTCTTAAGATGTTTCTTATTCCATGCATTTTATACCAATTTTACCATACATCTTCATAATAAATTATATGCTATCTTACATAATCCTCTAACTGATGGTTGTAGAGATAAATCAGTTAGGAAAAAGCATTTCCGTTCTGACTTGAATTTATCTCTTTGCACTAAATGTCATTTGTCAGTTCAAGTGTAACAAGCACACACAGTCCACCCTACAGGAAAACAATATTCAGTAAGTATAACGGACAAATTCTAAAACTACTTAACTCACTTACAAGAAATGCACCCTAGGTCTGGTTTTGATACCACGAATATCACATAAGATAATTGCTCTGTAGATAGACAACATAAAACACTTCATCATAAAATTTAATAAATTATATAACATTTAGAAATGTTTATATTTGCACATGTTAGGCTGATTAGCTTTTTACTTTTCTCTCAGACTAAATAATCCCATTCTTATTATTTTTGTACCATAATATATTAGTCTTCTTAATATGTGTCACGGCTAAATTTCTTAAATGTTTAGAATTATGGTGTCAAGCTGGGCACAGAGCTCCAATAACAGGTGTTTGATAAGTGTTGGCTTTCCTGGGAGGATCGTGGCACTTTGCTCACATGCTGCTCTCAATTTCTTGAATCCCAAGGTTATACTCACTTGCAAATGAAAGGAATACAAGAATTTCTACCTCTGTCAGCAGAGATAAAAATCAATGAAAATATTTCGCAATCACTTTGCTTCCTTAACATCCTGAAATAAAATACTTGCCTCAACAATATTTATAAGTGCTGTCATTTTAGAAAATACATGTAGAAACACAAACACTTCCAGGCCAGGCCCAAACACTTACAGCACTAGGCATTTGCACATTATTTTAGGACACCATATTCAAGACTAACCTGATATTTGGTCATCATGGTTTAAACTCTTATGATAGTTACAGGAGAGTAAAAAGCCAGTACCTAATGAGCCATCCTTATATAGCTTGAGAAGAAAATGTTTTACCCATTAAAAGAAAAATATTATTTTGGTACATATAAAATATGATTTTGGAAGCACTGAGAATATAATCAACCATGTATAGACCAAAAAATAAAGTTGGAGGGTAAGGAAATAAAGATAATGCATTAATAAATAATATATATTTTTGCCTATAATCTCTAAGCTGGGTCTAACAAAAGATAATGATCCAATTAAGAAAATAAATTTTTGATTTTTTTAATTTAGTAAGACAATTTTTTAATTTTTTAATTTTTTTTTAAATTGACAGATGAAATTGCATGTATTTACCATGTACAACATATTGTTCTGAAGAGTATATGCATTATACGATGACTAAATTTAGCCAATTAACATATGCATTACCTCAAAGAGCTGTCATTCATATAACATTTACATTCACTCTCAGCATTTTTCAAGAAAAAACATATGTTAACTACAGTCACTATATTGTACAATAGACCTCTTTATTTTATTCCTCCTAATTGAAATTTTGTATCCTTTGACCATCTCCCCAAACTTGCCCCCCCACACACACAAACACAGCCCCCAATAATCACCTTTCTATTCTCTATTTCTATGACATCAACTTTTTTAGATTCCACATTTGAGTGAGATTATGTGTTATTAGTCTTTCTGTGCCTGGCTTGTTTCACTAAGCATAAAATCTTCCAGGTTCATCTGTGTTGTTGCAAATCATGGGATTTCCTTCTTTTTTAATGATAAACAGCATTTCGTTGTGTATATATGCCACATTTTCTTCATTCATTCATCCACTGATGGACACTTAGGTTGACTCCGTATATTGGCCATTGTGAATAATGCTGCAATAAACATGGAAGTGCAAATATCTCTTCAACATACTGAGGTTATTTCTTTTGGATATATACCCAGTAGTGGGATTACCTGATCATGTGGTAGTTCTATTTTTAATTTTTGAAGAACCTTTGCACTGTTTTCCATAATAGCTGTACTAACATACCCTTCCACCAACAGTGTACAAGGGTTCCCTTTTCTTCACATCCTCACCAACACTTGTTATCTTATGCTTTTTTGTTATTAGCCATTCCAACAGTTGCAAGGTGATATGTCATTTGGTTTTAATTTGCATTTCCCTGATGATTAGTAATGTTGAGCATTTTTTTATATAAACCTGTTGGTCATTCATATGTCTTCTTTTGAGAAATGTTTATTAAGGTTTTTTCATCCATTTTTTAACTTGGTTATTTGTTTTCTTGTTATTAATTTTTTTGATTTCTAAATTATTGTTTTAATAAGGCATGATCATTGATGTATTAGTGGCTTAAATTGACTATGACCAAGTGGTAATGAACAAGTCCTGTGGAATTCCTGTTCACCGTCAGCCAGTGTGTGGGAGTCTGACTTTGTGGGCAGAATCCCAGACCCATGTGGGTCCAAGTGCTCATGGCTATAGGATTACCAATCACACCCACCAGACAGAATTTAAAGAAAAGGCTTTTTGTTTCAGAAGATATTGACTGGGAAACAGAAGGTAAAGTCCCAACTTCTTTCCTGATCAACTGAGGGCTGCTGTTTATATAGGTAAATGTATCATGGAGACAGGATATAAGGTTTTCAATTGTGATGGACAGGTGCTTTTGATACAGTCTTAGTTAATCATTAAGGGCTAGCTATAAAGAGAAAATAAGATTAGTTTTATAGTGTGTACATGAGTGTGAGGGGGGTTCTATATTTATACCTGTGTAAGCAATTATTTAACAAAACCCCTCCCCTCCTTCATTAGAACGTGTCCTTTTGTTAACTCTCTAGCTTTGTTTCCCTAGATAAATTAGAATGTCAACTCTGTTACTGGGCAATATGGGTTATGGTAGAAATGATTCCTGACTGGTATGTTTCATTTGGACTGAGAGGAACTACAAGGAAATCATCAAAGCTAATGAGGATACCAGTGATCTGGGCTTCACTGAGAGTGGTGACCTCTGTGTCCAGAAATAGCCCTGGAAGCTATGCCTATAGATATGTTACAAGAGATTTGGGCTGTTGTGAAACATGAGGCTTCTAAGTAAGGGAGGCTCTGGAAGTTACTCAATGTGGATCGCATCTCCTTGTACCTAAGCTATTACCTGGGAGAAGATAACTCTGTTGGCTGCATGAAATGCTACAAGAACTTCTTCTGCAGAAGAAAAATGCTTGGCACTGCTCTGTTAGCAAGAAATAGTTTCTTTCCTATATCCCTTTGAGTAGATGGTTGCTAAATATAGTCTATGATGAGCCTGTAAGCCTGAATATTTATTTGAGCAATCCCTAAGACACATATACACAAGTTGTCATTATACATTGAAATACATTGTAGATACAATGTGCTCAGGTCTCCAGCTTTAAATAAATATGCTATTTTAATCTCTTCTCTGGGTGTATATATATCATCACCAGTAGCATACCAAGGGTGAGTGCATTGTCTTCAGAGAATATAAATACAATAAGAAAATCAACTAAAACTAGTTTGCTTTTCATAATCTTCACACATTCAAAATTCTAAACAATGTAAATGATGAAATATTCTTCCCTACAGGGACAAACTACTTCCACTTCCCTACCTTTGGTAGATGCCATGATCTGTTTGCCAAGCAGCATGCAACTTTCAAGGAGATTTATGTAAATCGAATGGGAGTTAGACTCCAAGGGCCTAGGTAGATTTCATGGATTGCCAAGTAATTAAGAACCAAAAGAATGATTACTAGAAGCGTCGTTTTCTTCTTACAATTGCACTCTTTCCTCCTTTCATCAAAGCAGTTTTCAAGGAGTCAAAAACCCCTACTAAAATATGGTGATTTCCACCCCCCTACCACCATGACAACCAACACCAGAACTTTACACATGACATGAGCCAGGTAAGAGACTAGCCAGGGTGGCCCAGGCAGCTTTTTGTGAAACAGGCAAAAAGGAGATGAAACTATTCTGAGTTCTTCACTATATTTTGGCCTCCACATAGAATTTAATTTTTAAAAATCACAAGCAAGGGCCGGCCCGGTGGCACACTGCTACAGTGCGCCGCTTGGGAGCACGGCTGCGCTCCCACCGAGGGTTCGGATCCCACATACAGACTGGCCGCACACTGGCTGAGCGAGGTGCGGGAGCAACACCGAGGGTTGCGATCCCGTTGCCGGTCACGAAAAAAGACAAAAAGGAAAAAAAAAAAAATCACAAGCAAAATGTACATACAACAAGTAATCCAAAAGTCACCTTAGTATAGAAACATGGATAGCCATTCTGTAAAGGCAAAGTTCTCAGAGCTTTAGCTGAGACCTGTCTGTGTTCTGTCATTAGATGTTGAGTCCAATAAACTTCCTTCAGTTCTAGTGTAGACACAGAAGAAAAATCAAAACAAAGAACATATGTTTATCAGAAAAAAGAGGCTACTCAAAAACTCTCTGAAGATGAAGGAAAAACATAGATGCTTGTTACTTAAAACAAAACCTCTCTTATGTATACCCAAATTAGTTTGACCACTATGCCAGTGAAGTACAGATTCCACCTTCATTATCTTCAGTTTCATGTGATGTCTCTGAAATTCAGTGTTCCTTGGTCTAAATGTTCTCGAGTTTCCTCCTTTCAAAGTCTATGGCTTTTAACTCATTTAAGCTGTTGGCTATAAGTAGAACTTGGTAAAGAGACACTCATTAGCAAATTCATCCCTATTCCTGGGAAAACAAATCACAAACCATGCCATAGTTCAGTAGGTAATTGTTTTTCCTGTCATCTTTAAAGTGCCTTTCACACTGTAACTGTGCCTTCTCCAAGCTTAGTTACTCTGCTTGATCATTGATTTTTTGGAAAAGTCACTGAAATCTCTTATCCTACAACTTAATTATGCCTCTGTAAGCAATATAAGTGGGTTAGAAATTCCCTTTCTCTCCATTTAACTTAATCAAAAGTTACTTCTTCAGTGAAGATCCCCAGTGCTATGGTAAGCAGCTTTATGAATCAGAGAGGAATTCAAGCTCTAGGATATAATCAGCAAAGGACATTGTCAATAAGTGTCAGACTAATAGAATTGCTTTAAATCTTGGATAAATTGAGGTAAGACCACATAATTTCAGATACTACAAACAATTCCCCACTGGGGTGAAATCTTTTGTAGACAGATCAGAGATCATTGACAACCAGCTACTTTAAACACAATGCATTTCTTTCTCATTGAATGTTCCTGTAAGTGCCTTCTCAGCAATGGGATAAATTAGTTTTCTAGTAAAAACTAATTCCACATGTAATTGTTGAAAGTATAACACCTTTTATTTTTATTTTTTATTTTATTTTTAATTAAAATATTAATTTTAAAAATTGCAGATTCTTATGCAGTTGGAAGAAATAATACAGACATATTCCCTGTACACCAGGAATGTAAACTTCTACCTTAAGTAAATAGAAAAAATAAGAGCAAACTAAACAAAAAGCAAATATAAGTAGGAAATAACAAAGATTACAACAGAAATATATGAAATAGGGATTTAAAAACAATAAAGTCAACAAAACCAAAAGTTGATCTTTAAAAAGATCAACAAAATTTGCAAGTCTTTATTTAGGTTAACCAAGAAAAAAGAAAGTCCAAGTCTACTAAAATCAAAAATAAAGCAGGGGCATTATTATACTGTCATCATGCTTGTTGTGGTGGTAAGATTTAGTTCCTTCCTCTTTCTTGTTTACATTTTTGTTCTACCAGCGGGTTTTGTTTTTTCTTGTGTATTTGTGATAGTGATTATCATTTTTTTGGATTCCAGATAAAGGACTCGCGTGAGGATTTCTTACAGGGCTGGTAGTGTGGCAGTGAACTTCTGCAGTTTTTGATTGTCTGGAAAATACACTACTTTTTCCTCACTTCTGAAGGATAGACTTGCTGGGTACAGTATTCTTGGATGGCAGGTTTTTTCTTTTAGTATTTTCAATATATCATCCCATATTCTTCTGGCCTCTAGACTTCCTGTTGTGAAGCCTGATGTTAGTCTCATAGTGTTCCCTTATAGATGACTTGATGCTTTTCTCTTGCTTCTTTTAAGATTCTCTCTGTCTTTGAACTTTGCCAGTTTGACTATAACGTTTCTTGGAGAGGATCTTTTTGGATTGAATCTGTTCAGAGATCTTTAAGCCTCCTGGATCTGAAGGCCCATGTCTCTCCCTATATGTGGGAAGTTTTCCATTATTATTTCATGCCTTTTCCTTTCTCCTCCCCTTCTGGAACACCCATGATCCAGATGTTTGTGCACTGTCCCACCAACACTGCAGCCACCCAGGTGAGCATGCTCGACCTGAGCTGTGCCTTGGCACAGGCCCCACCCATGCCCAAGCACCAGAGGGGCATGCAGACCCACCTGCCAAGCATGTAGTCACCCAGGTGAGTGAACCAGACCCATGCTGTGCACCAGAACTGACACAACTCTAGGCCTTCCTGCAAGCACCAGAGGGGCCCACTCACTGGCCAAAAAGGAGCCAAGACAGCCCACCACACATTCAACTGCATTTATACAAGAGTCACCAGCAGAATCTACAAATAGAGGAGGAAGTCTTCCCCCTCATAGCCCACTCCAGAATGCAAGAAGAAACAAGTGTTCTGCAAGATGACCAAACATCAGCATAAAAATACTGGAACTACAAATAAACATGAAGATATGACACCTCTGAAGGAATACAGTAATTCTCAAGAATCAAACCCCATAGAGCAAGAAAACCTTGAGATGTCTGAAAATGAATTCTGAGCACTGATCTTAAGAAAACGCCAAGAAATAAGAGAGGAATCAAAAATAAGAGAGGAATCAACTAGAGAACACAATGAAACAAGAAAAAATATCCATGATATGAAGGAGGAAATTTACAAAGAGATTAATAACTTTAAAAAGAATGTAACAGAACTCCTAGAAATGAAGGATTCTCTCAATGAAATATAAAACAGAACAGAAAGCTTGAGCAGCAGCCTAGAGCAAGCAGAAGAAAGAATTTGAGAACTCAAAGATGGTGTTTTTGAGATAGCCAAGGCAGATAAGAAAAAGGAAATAAAAACTTTTTTAAATGAAGAAAATCTAAGAGAGCTAGCAGACAACCTCAAGCACACAAAAATCTGATTCATGGGTATTCTAGAAGAAGAGGAAAAAGAAAAAAGTCATGAAAACTTATTTAAGGAAGTGATAATAGAAAACTTCCCAGGTATAGGGAGGGATGCAGACCTTCAGATCCGGTAAGCCCAAAGATCCCCAAACCGATTCAACCCAAGAAGATCCTCTCCAAGATACATGATAGACAAATTGGCCAAATTCAAAGGCAAAGAGTATTCTAAAAGCAGCAAGAGAAAAGTGTCAAGTTACCTATAAGGGAGCCCCCATCAAACTAATAGCAGACTTCTCAACTGAAACCATACAGGCCAGAAGAAAATGGGATGATATATTCAAAATACTAGAAGAAAAAAATTGCCATCCAAGAATCTATACCCATGGTTACCCTTCAAAATGAGGGAAAAATAGTGTATTGCCCTGACAAACAAAAAATATGGGACTTCACTACCATATGACTAGCCCTATAAGAAATATTCAAAGGAGCCCTATATCTGGAATCTGAAAAATAATAATCAATATCACAGATTTACAAGAAAGAGCAAAATCCACCAATAAAACCAAAATGAAAACAGGAAAGAGAAAGAAACTAAATCCTGTCATCTCAAAAATCCAACTAACATTGAAGATGAAAAATAAAAGGCATAGAAAGGAACAAATGATATTTAAAACATCTAAACAGAAAGAAATATAATGATGAGAGTAAAGCAATTCTTATTAAAAACAGCCCTAAATGTAAATGGATTATATCCTCCATTCAAAAGACACAGACTGACTGCTTGGATTAAAAAATCTAGACCCAACCATTTGCTGTCTTCAAACACAGACCAAAAATGAAGGGATGGAAAAAGATATACCATGCAAATGGAAACTAAAAGTGAGCAGGAGTAGCTATTCCTATATCAGATAAAATAAACTTCAAACCAAAAATCATAGAAAGAGACAAAGAAGGTCATTATATAATGATAAAGGGATCTCTCCAGTTAGAGGATATAACAATCATAAATATGTATGCACCCAACACTGGATGACATAGATATGTAAAGCAAACACTCTTAGACTGAAAAAAAGAGACAGACCTAAATACGATAATAGTGGGTTATCTGAACACCCTTCTCTTAGCGTTACACATATCTTTCAGGCAATAAATCAACAAAGAAACACAAGATTTAAACTACACTTTAGACCAATTGGACCTGGCAGATATATACAGAACATTTCACTCAGCGTCTAGAGAATATACTTTCTTCTCATAAGCTCATGGAACATTCTCTGGGACTGACCACAACTGGGTCACAAATCAAGTCTTAGGCCCAAGGAACCCACGCCAGAGCAGGGATGCCACCCAGAGAGGGCCCCCAGGGGGGCCAGGAGAGCTGATGGGCCCACCCACCCCAAGGCATCCACACCGGAGCAGGCAGGCACTGCTGTGGTACTTCCAGCCCAGGCCAGTCCTGGCAGCTGAGAGACGCCTGAGCCTTCAGTCCACAGGCACCAAGGCAGCCATGCAAAATTGACAGTCCTGGCAGTATCTTAGCCAGACATTAGAGTCAAAGGAATGGACCATGAAATCCCCTGCCACAATGACTAAACACCAAAGGAAAGATACCAGAAATATGAAAAATCAAGAAAGTACACCACCAAAGGGTAATAATAACTCTCAAGCTCCAGTTCCTATAGAACAGGAAGTCCTTGAAATGACTGACAAGGAATTTCAAGTGATAATTTTAAGGAAACTAAATGAGATATAAGAAAACTCAATTAGACAACACAATAAAATAAGAAAAAGTATACAGGATCTGAAAAAAGAAATGTACAAAGAAACCAATGCCCTGAAAAAGAATGTAGCAGAACTTACAGAGCTGAAGGATTCATTCAATGAAATAAAAAACACAACACAGAGTTTAACCAGCAGGCTAGAACAAGCAGAAGAGAGAACCTCTGACCTTGAAGATGGGCTGTTTGAGATAACACAGGCAGACAAAAATAAAAGAAAAAAGAATTAAAAACTTTCATGAAAATCTAAGAGAGATAACTGACAACCTTAAGTGTGCAAATATCCACATCATGGGTATTCCAGAAGAGGAGGGAGAAGGAAATGGCACTGAAAATATATTCAGTGAAATAATGGCAGAAAACTTTCCAGGTATAGGGAAAGATACAGATCTTCAGATTCAGGAGAGGAGGCTCAAAAGACTGTACTCAACCCAATAAGGTCCTCTCCAAGACGTGTTATATTCAAATTGGCAAACCTCAAAGAAAAAGAGAGAATCTTAAAAGCTACAAGAGAGAAGTGTCAAGTTACCTATAAGGGAGCCCCAATCAGACTAACACCAGACTTTTCATCACAAACCCTAAAAGTCAGAAAAGAATAGGATGATATATTCAAAATACTAAAAGACAAAGATTGCCAGCCAAGAATACCTTACCCAGCAAGGTTATTCTTCTGAAATGAAGGACAAATAGTATATTTCTCAGACAAACAAAAACTGCAGGAGTTCACTACCACATGACCACCCTTACAAGAAATTCTCAAGGGAGTACTAGGTTTGGTACCTGAAAACAACCAACATTGTCATAAATACTCAAGAAAAAACAAAACCCACTAGGAAAATAAAAATGCTAACAATAAAGAGAAAAAAAAAGTTCATCTACCACCCCAAGAAACCAACAAATACAGAAGACAAACATTAAATCAGAAAGAAAAGAACAAAAGACACTTAAGACATCAAAATAAAAATCGGTAAAATGCTAGAAATAAATCAACACCTTTCAATAACAACTCTTAATGTAAAAGGATTGAATTCCCCACTCAAAAGACACAGACTGATGGACTGGATTAAAAAGGTGGACCCAACTATATGCCACCTTCAAGAGACTCATCTCACCTGTGAAGACACACATAAACTAAGCGTGAAAGGATGGAAAAAGATATACCATGCAAATAGAAATGAGGAACGAGACAGAGTAGCTATTCTTATATCTGATAAAATACACTTTAAACCAAAAACCATAAAAAGAGATAAAGAAGGATACTATATAATGATAAAAGGATTTATCCATCAAGAAGATATAACAATCATAAATATATATGCATCCAATGTCGGAGCAGGCAGATTGATAAAACGAACACTATCAGACCTAAACAATGAGATAGACACTAACACCATAATAGCAGGTGACCTGAATACCCCACTCTCAATATTGGACAATTAATCTAGGCAAAGAATCAGCAGAGAAACACAAGATATAAACAACACTCTAGACCAATTGGACTTGGCAGATATCTACAGAACATTCCATCCAACAACCTCAGAATATTTATTCTTCTCATCAGCACATGTAATATTCTCCAGGATAGATTACATGTTAGGTCACAAATCAAGTCTCAACCAATTCAAAAAAATAGGAATTATCCCATGTGTTTTTTCAGACTACAATGAATTAAAATTAGAAATCAATAACAAATGAAACTCTGGAAACTATACAAACACATGGAAATTAAAGTTCATTCTACTTAATGACACATGGGTCCAAGAAGAAATCAAACAGGAAATCAAAAAATTTATTGAAACTAATGAAAACAATAATACATCATACCAAAAACCAAAAAATGATACAAAAGATCAATGAATCAAAAAGTTGGTTTTTTGAAAAGATAAGTAAAATTGACAAACCATTAGCAAGGCTAACTAAAAAAAGAAGACAGAAGACCCAAATAACAAAAATTAGAAATGAACAAAGTGATATAACAATTGATACCTCAGAAATACAAGAAATCATTAGAGGCTACTATTAACAACTATATGCCAACAAATTTGAAAATCTGAAGGAGATGGATAAATTTCTGGACACACACAAACTACCAAAAATGATCCAACAAGATATAGAAAATCTGAACAAACCAATAACAATAAGAGAGATTGATGCTATTATCAGAAGGCTCCCAACAAAGAAAAGCCCAGAAGCAGATGGGTTCCCTGCAGAATTCTACCACACCCTCAAAGAGGAAATGATACCAATTCTCTACAAACAATTCCAAAAGTTTGAAACAGAGGCCATTCTCCCAAACTCATTCTATGAAACAAACATCACCCTGATACCAAAAACAGACAAAGAGAAAACTACAAGCCAATATCCTTGATGAATATAGATGCAAAAATCTTCAATAAAATACTAGCTAATAGAATACAGCAACACATACACAAAATTATACACCATGATCAAGTGGGATTCATCCCAAGGATGCAAGGTTGGTTCAACATACACAAATCAATAAATGTGGTACACCACATCAGTAAAATCAAAGAAAAAGACCATATGATCATTGCTTTACACACTGAAAAAGCATTTGACAAAATTCAACATTCGTTCATGATAAAGACTCTCTACAATTAGGTATAGATGGAAAGTCTCTCAACATACTTAAAGCCATATATGATAAGCCCACTGCCAATATCATCCTGAATGTGGAAAAGCTGAAAGTTTTTCCTTTAAGAACAGGAACTAGACAAGGATGCCCACTCTCACCACTCCTAATCAACATAGTGTTTGAAGTACTAGCCAGAGCAATCAGAGAAGAGAAGGAAATAAATGGCATCCAGATTGGAAAACATGAAGTCAAACTGTCCCTGTTTGCAAATGGCATGATCCTATATATCGAACAGCCTAAAACCTCTACAGAAAAACTCTTAGAGTTGATAAGTGTTTTCAGCAAAGTTGCAGGATACAAAATCAACACACAAAAATCGGCAGCATTTCTATACTCCAACAGTGAACATGCAGGAAAAGAAATCAAGAAAGCTAGCTCATTTACAATATCCAACAAAAAATAAAATACTTAGTAATAAAGTTAACCAAGGATGGGAAAAATCTCTATGAAGAGAACTACAAACCACTGCTGAGAAAAATTAAAGAGGACACAAGAAGATGGAAAGATATCCCATGCTCTTGGATTGGAAGAATTAACATTGTGAAAATGCCCATACTACCCAAAATGATCTACAAATTCAGTGCAATCCCCATTAAAATTCCAATGACATTTTTCTCTAAATTGGCAAAAACTATCTTAACATTTATTGGGAAAACAAAAGACCATGAATACCCAAAGCAATTCTGAGCAAAATAAAAATAAAGGATATTGGCCTGAAGTTTCCTTTTTTGTTGTATCTGTCTGGTTTTGGTATCAGGGTGATGTTTGTTTCATAGAACGAGTTTGGGAGAATGGCCTCTGTTTCAATCTTTTGGAATTGTTTGTAGAGAATTGGTATCATTTCCTCTTTGAAGGTGTGGTAGAATTCTGCAGGGAACCCATCTGCTTCTGGGCTTTTCTTTGTTGGGAGCCTTCTCAGTGAACCCATCTGGTTCTGGGCTTTTATTTGTTTGGAGCCTTCTGATAATAGCATCAATCTCTCTTATTGTTATTGGTTTGTTCAGATTTTCTATATCTTGTTGGCTCATTTTTGGTAGTTTGTGTGTGTCCAGAAATTTATCCATCTCCTCCAGATTTTCAAATTTGTTGGCATATAGTTTATATGGAATAAAAAAAAAAAGACTATGAATAGCCAAAGCAATTCTGAGCAAAAAAGATAAAGCTGGAGGATAACACTACCTGACTTTAAACTATACTACAAAGCTATAATAGCCAAAACAGCATGGTATTGGCATAAAAACAGACACACAGATCGAAGGAATAAAATACAAAATCCAGAAATCAACACATACACCTACAGCCATCTGTTCTTTGACAAAGGCACCAAGTCTAAACACCAGGGAAAAGATTGCCTCTTCAGCAAATGGTGCTGGGAAAACTGGATATCCATATGCAGGAGAATGAAACTAGACCCATACCTCTCACCATATGTGAAAATCAACTCAAAATGGATTAAAGAATTAAGTATACACCCTCAAACAATAAAACTCCTTAAAGAAAACATAGGAGAAACACTCCAGGAAGTAAGATTGGGCACAGACTGCATGAATATGACCTCAAAAGAATGGGCAACCAAAGGAAAAATAAATAAATGGGATTATATCAAGCTAAAAAGCTTCTTCACAGCAAAAGAAACAATCAGCATAGTGAAAAGACAACCAACAGAATGGGAGAAAATATTTGCAAAATATACATCTGACAGAGGATTAATATCCAGAATACACAAGGGACTCAAACAAACTTTACAGCAAATAAACAAGTAACCCAATTTAAAAATGGGCAAAGGAGCTTAATAGGTATTTCTCAAAGGAAGATATTTGAATGGCCAACAGACACATGAGAAAATTCTCAACATCACTCAGCATTCAGGAAATGCAAATCAAAACCACACTGAGATACCATCTCACTCCAGCTCTGATGGCTAATATCCAAAAGACTGCGAATGATAAATGCTGGTGAGGTTGTGGAGAAAAAGGAACCCTCCTACACTGTTGGAGGGACTGTGAAATGGTGCAGCCTTTATGGAAAATGGTTTGGATGTTCCTCAAACAATTACAGATAGATCCACCATATTACCCAGCTATTCCACTGCTGGGAATATACCCTGAGAAATGGAAATCATCATGTCAAAGGTATACCTGTACTCCAATGTTTATTGCAGCACTATTTACAACAGCCAAGGGTTGGAGCCAGCCCAAATGTCCATCATCAGATGAGTGGATATGGAAAATGTGGTATATTTACACAATGGAATACAACTCTGCCAAAAAAAAAAAAAGAATGAGATACTACCATTTGCAGCAACATGGATGGACTCAGAAAAAAAATATATTAAGTGAAATAAGTCAGGCACAGAAAAAGAAATACCACACATTGTCACTTATTAGTGGGAGCAAAAAATAAATAAATACACAAACAGATGAGGGGGGCAGGGAAGAAGACACAACAATCACAATTCCTTGAACTTGTTAAGACAAGTGAACAGGTATGATATTGATGGGCAGGAGGGGGAGAGAGGGAGGGGGAGGGAGTACTCAGTATAGGGACACAAAAATCAAGTATATTGTATATTGATAAAATAAAATAAAATAAAATAAATGGAAAGACTTCAAATTAATGGCCTAATGCTATGCCTCAAAGAACTAGAGAAACAACAATAACCCAATCCCAAAAGTAGTAAATGGAAAGAAATAATCAAGATCAGAGGAGAACTAAATGAAATAGAGACCCAAAAAATGATACAAAAGATCAGTGAAAGGGCCGGCCCGGTGGCGCACTGGATAGTGCGCCGCTTGGGAAGCACGGCGGTGCTCCCGTCCGAGGGTTCGGATCCCACATACAGACCGGCTCCCGCTCACTGGCTGAGCGAGGCGCGGGAGCAGCGCCGAGGCTTGCGATCCCGTTGCCGGTCCCCGGTCCGGGACGGGGGGAACACTGAGGGTTGGGGTCCGGTGCCG
>NW_007726495.1:565273-581131 GCF_000696425.1 Galeopterus variegatus | reverse complement strand
CGGAAACGGAAAAAAAAAAAAAAAAAAAAAAAAAAAAAAAAAAAAAAAAAAAAAAAAAAAGATCAGTGAAACAAAAAGTTGTTTTTTTTTGAGAAGATAAATAAAACAGACAAACCATTAGCTCAGTTGACAGGAAAGAGAAGAGAGAAGACCCAAATAACAAAAACAAGAGATGAAAAGGGAAATATTACAACCAATACCCCAGAAATATGAAAAATCATTAGAGATTATTATAAACACCTATACACCAACAAATATGAAAACCTGAAGGAAATGGATAAATTTCTGGGCACATAGAAACTACCAAGACTGAACCAAAAAGAAATAGGGAATCTGAACAGACCAATATCCAGCAATGAAATTGAAGCAGTAATCAGCAATCTTTGAACAAAGAAAAGCCCAGGACAAGATGGCTCTACAGTTGAATTCCATCAAACCTTTAATGAAGAATTGATACCACTTCTCTTCAAATTTTCCAAAATATTGAAACAGAAGCCATTTTCCCAAACTCATCCTATGAGGCCAGCATCATCCTGATACCAAAACCAGATAAAGATACAACGAAAATAGAAAACTACAGTCCAATATCCTTGAAGAACATAGATGCAAAAATCCTCAACAAAATACTAGCAATCAGATTACAGCAACACATCAAAAAAATTATACAGCATGATCAAGTGGGATTCATCCCAGGAGTACAAGATTGGTTCAACATACATGAGTCAATAAATGTGATACACCACATCAACAAAACCACGGAAAAAAACCATATGACTACCTCAATTTATGCCCACTCTCACCATTCCTATTTAACACATTATTAGAAGTACTAGCCAGAGCAATTAGGCAAGAGAAAGTAATAAAGGGCATCCAGATTGGAGAGGACTAAGTCAAAATGTCCTTGTTTGTAGATGATGAGACATTATATAGAGAAAAACCTACAGACTCTACCAAAAAACTCTTGCATCTGATTATCAATTTCAGTAATGTTGCAGGATACAAAATCAACACCCAAAAATCAATAGCATTTTTATACTCTAATAACAAATAGCAGAAAATGAAATCAAGAAAGCAAGTCCATTTATAATAATCATCAAAAAAAAGAATACCTAGATATCAACTTAACCAAAGAGGTGAAAGAACTCTACAATGAGAACTACAAAACATTACTGAAAGAAATGTAAAAAGATACAAAAAAGTAGAAAGACATACTATGTTCTTGGATGGGAAGAATTAACATCATGAAAATGTCCATTCTATCTAAAGCAATCTACAGATTCAATGCAGACCCAATCAAAATACCAATGACATTCTTCACAGAAATAGAAAAAGAAAACCTAACATTCATATGGAACAACTAAAGACACCAAATAGCCAAAGCAATCCTGAGCAAAAATAAATAAATAAATAAAGCCAGAGGCATAACACTGCCTGGCTTCAAATTATATTATAAAGCTATTGTAACCAAAAGAGCATGGTTCTGGCATAAAAACAGACACCCAGATCAATAGAACAGAATGGAAAACCCAGGAATCAGCCCACAATGAACTGATCTTTGACGAAGGTAACCAAGAACGTACATTGGGGAAAAGACTCCCTCTTCAACAAATTTGGGAAACAATTTTTTTTCCCAACAATTTGTGGAAAAACTGGACATCCATTCGCAGAAAAATGAAACTACACTTATATCTCCCACCATATACGAAAATCAACTCAAAATGGATTAAAGACTTAAATATAAGACCTGAAACCATAAAATCACTAAAGGAAAACATAGGGGAAACACTCCAGCTAGTATAACTATGCAGAGACTTTCTGGACAAGACCCCAAAAGCATAAGCAACAAAAGAAAAAAATAAATAAATGGGATTATATCAAACTAAAAAGCTTCTGCACAGCAAAGGAAACAATAAACAGAGCAGAAAGACAACAGAATGGGAGAAAATATTTACAAACTGCATATCCAATGAGAAATTAATATCCAGAATGTAAAAGGAACTCAAACAACTTTACAGAATAAAAATAAATAATCCAATTAAAAAATGGGCAAAGGAGATGAAGAGATACTTTCCCAAGGAAGACATACAATTGGCCAACAGGTACATGAAAAAATGCTCAGCATCACTAGTCAAGAGAGAAATGAAAATCAAAACCACACTGAGATATCATCTCACCCCAGTTAGACTGGCCATTATGAAAAGGACAGAGAATAACAAGTGCTGGGGAGGATGCGGGGAAAGGGGAACCCTCCTGTACTGTCGGTGGGACTGTAAACTAGCACAGCCATTATGGAAAACAGTATGGAGGTTTCTCAAACAACTACAGGTAGAACTGCCATATGATCCAGCAATCCCACTGATGGGTTTATACCCAAAGGAATGGAAACCATCATGTTGAAGGGATACCTGTACTCCCATGTTCATCATAGCTCTATTTACAGTAGCCAAAATATAGAACCAACCTAAGTGTCCATCGATGGATGACTGGATAAGGAAAATGTGGTGTACATACACAGTGGAATACTATGCAGCCATAAATAAAAATGAAATTCTACCACTTGCAGAAACATGGTGAGTCTGGAGAAAATTATGTTAAATGAAATAAACCAGACAAAGAAACAGAACTATCACGTTATCACTCATAACTGGCTGCTAGGAAGGAAGGGAGGGAGGGAGAGAAGGAGAAAAGAAAGCAAGAAAAGACCACGATAATACGTTGAACTTTCAGAAGGAGGGAAAAATCCTAAGGGTACTGGAGACGGGGGGAAGAGAGGGAGAGAGTTTGGGAAGTGATAGGTCTGGCAAAGGGCATAAAGAAATATCATGACTTGTCAGAATGAATATGCTAATAATAAACTTAAAATTTTTAAATAAATAAAGATTATATTTTAGTGTACAGTCAGGGAGAAGAAAGTAACATTTTAACATTCAAGGAAATACATAATTATCACACATTAGCAGCAGGACTGAACTGTAAATTGCAGCAAAGACTACTTTATATTTTGTTATTATAAGCTTGATGGGAAGGGGAAGAAGGAATGGAATTGTGTCTTTAAAATTATAAAAATCAATGAATAAAACATATTCTTTATTTGGAAGAAAAAAAGAAACTTCAAGATGAAATTCAATAAGTAAAATTAAGAAAAATAGTGCAGGGAACACACTCTGAGTCCTGCCTTTACCTGAATGTTTGGTGTTTAGAATATTCTGGCAGGCACCATGAAACAGGACTGGTAAAGAATTCTTGACATTATAAACAAAATGGATTTAAATCAACTCTCCAACATTTACTATGCATTGAAACATGGGGAATATCTTAACCACTCTGGGCTTTGCCATTTTCTCAATTTTAGGGATAATTTCGTCCACAAATTGTCAAGGCAATTAAATGTGGTAATGTATTTTAAATGTCTATGAAAGGGCCTATATTAGAAGCCTCAGATCACCATACAAATTACCACAGACTGGGTGGTTTACAACAATAGGAATTTATTCTTTCACAGATCTGGAGGCCAGAAGCACAAAATTGAGGTGCTAGGATGGCTGCACCTCTTCTAGATGCTCCAGTCCTTCTAACTTCTGGGAGTTCCAGGCATACCTTGATTGTTGCTACATCACTCCAATTTCTACCTCCATCTTCACATGGTTTTCCCCTCTGTGTGTCTTTTCTTCTGTCTCTTAGGAGGGCATTTTTCATTGGATTTAGGACCTACCTGAATAATCTGGGATGATCTCACCTCAAGATGCTTAGCTTTATTTTATCTGCAATGACCCAATTTCTAAATAAAGTTACATTTACATGTTCTAGGACATGGTCATATCTCTTAGGCGGCCACTATTCAACCCACTCCAAGTTCTAAAACATAAAAATGTTCAATAAATGTATAAATTTATAGAATATTTTAGGAAGATAAGGGAGAGATGGACAGTGATGAACAGGACACTAATGGTAAAATTTGTCCTCGGTTGAATAAGATCATTTTTCTAAGACTAAATATATGATTTGCATAATTTTCTAGTATTTATCTAAGTTCACTATTTTACTAGAACAGTTTTACAGAGAAGGAGCCATGCCCTCCCATTTACTATTATATTTCAAGGCCCTAACACAGTGCCTGGCATTTAGTGGGAGCTCACTAAATATTAATTAAATAAATGAATAAATGGAAAGAAACAAAGGCCCATAAGTCAAAAGTCTCACAGCTAGTTGAGGCAGAGCCAGGTCTAGAAAATGTTTATTCTGATTACCATTACTACCACTGGAAGATTTTTTTGTGTTTGTTTGTTTTTAATACAGGCAAATTGAATTACACATTAGTAGTATAAGAAAGTACCCAGAGGAATTCATTTGCTGTTTGACTTGTAACTACTATGTGGTCAATCAGTCATTCAGGGAACCTGATCACTGACAAAGCCATATGGTTCTGATTAGTTACACTGAATAGATCAAAAGAATTCTTTGCAAGATAATGTTGGTGTTCAAAATGTGTCATGAGTCACCAGAGCCAGGATTATTGCAAAAAGGAGCCTATGTGGTAGGATTTGGAGAACATCACATAAAGTTCCTGCCAGAATGCATCTTCCACCTTCTAAAAGTTTCATTAAAGATTAGTCCTTTAGACTGTGAAACCATTGTATTTTTGAAAAATCTCCCATTAAAATGAAAATACTCCCTGGGAGGGAATCATATTTTAAGTTCTCTATCAAGCAATGCAAATGTGTGGAACACACACTGTGTGTGGTATTGTGCTAGATATTGTGAAGTCTATGAAGACGAACAGGGTATTACCCTTGCTCTCAAGAAATGTGTGGTCCAGTGGAACTGACAACATCTATACAACAAAATCTAGTCCAAGGCAGAAAGTCTTATAACCCAAAATAAATGTCCCAACGGTTATAGGAACACAGGGAAGGATCCTATTAATTCTTACTGAA
Source organism: Galeopterus variegatus (assembly GCF_000696425.1). Lineage (NCBI taxonomy): Eukaryota > Metazoa > Chordata > Mammalia > Dermoptera > Cynocephalidae > Galeopterus > Galeopterus variegatus. The sequence goes on along the minus strand of NW_007726495.1, from coordinate 576,197 downwards.
AGGACAAGGAAGTGGTACAACTTGAAGTGGATTTTGAAAAATGGGTTGAGTTTTGACAATGAAAAAATGGGAGGAAAGGCCATTAGAGGCTGGGCAAAGTAGGAAGAGACAATGCTGTCACCAGACAAAAACAAAAATGGGGACAGGGAGGAATTGAGCCAACAGTGTCCTAGGTACTGTTCTCTTAAGTATGTATCATGCTTTCAGCCTTTTCTAAGATTGCAGAGAAAGCACAGAGGGTCAGACACACACCATGATGTTGGATTTGGGGGCTGAGGGGCACTGAGAGACTGTCAGAGACAGCATGTTTGGAAAAGTGTAGGTTTGGGGGTGACCAAGTCTGAAGCTGAATGTTGTGGACTGGAAAGGAATCCTCTGCTTTCATCTCTCCTCTCCTTTCCCAGATTTCTAGGTTGATCTTAGAAGCCACCCAGGGTGTAGGACCTGGTGAGTGAGCCCTCCAGCCACTCTCAGGCTGCCCAGAGCTGTTGTCCCCCAACAGAGAGATGTGCACTCTCCCCTAGTGGCTTCTCGGCCACCTGGTCAGAACCCCGCCTAGCCTGTCAATCTATTCTCAGAGTTGTCTGTTCTCTCAGTAGCTGCTCCTCCAAGCTGTTTTCCAGCTCCAGCCCCCCACGCCGAAGTTTTCTTCTTTCTCGTTTTTGCCCCTCCTCTTGCTATCGCGTCTCTTCATTACTCTCCTGCTTACGCCTGTGCACAGTCGACATTTCTGCAGGTGGATCTAAAGGAAATAAGAAGACAGTGCTATCAAAAATCCTCAGAAGGATATAAGGAAATTACATTATAAGGAAATAAGTTATAAGAAAATAAGAAGAGAGTGCTATCAAAAATCCTAGTTTTCTTCTTTCTCGTTTTTGCCCCTCCTCTTGCTATCGCGTCTCTTCATTACTCTCCTGCGTACGCCTGTGCACAGTCGACATTTCTGCAGGTGGGTCTAAAGGAAATAAGAAGACAGTGCTATCAAAAATCCTCAGAAAGATATAAGGAAATTACATTATAAGGAAATAAGTTATAAGAAAATAAGAAGAGAGTGCTATCAAAAATCCTTAAAGTCCAGTTCGTTGCCCCCAAATATTTATGTAAGAGAAACTGCCTACTTAATTGACTTGGTGAGAAAAAAAGTTATGTTTGCCTAACTGGAGAAATTGCCTCTTGAGTACACGCATTTCCATGGCCCGATAAACAGCACACCTAGTGTGGACGCACTGCTTAAAAGCCGTGGCCTGTGCCTGCAAGATCAAAATTGCTGTTTTCAAGCATCTACTTACCGCTGAGCTGCTTTTGTTCCCTTCACAAAACTTCCCTAATCTATTAGGGCTGATGCATGCTTTTAACTTTTTTGAGCATGCAGTCATTTCTAAGGATGACTTTAGACATCTTATATAGGGCTTTTAAAACAATTTATGAAGGAAAAGTGTATTTAACAGCAAAATGTAAGTCTGAGGGTCTCAAAACTTTCAAGAATGATCTCTTCATTAGACTTTTTTCTTTATAAGGACAGACTTTTTTAAGTCTGGCTTTTTCTATTGTTGTTCAAGCTTAAAGACAGAAATTAGTGCTTTCCTTAAGATTCGTGTTGCCCCTGTGTAAATAGAAGATTATTTAGAGTTAGGCATATTTTGGGTCACTGTAATTTCAGATATCATTTGGGTAATATGAGGACTTTAGTGTAACAATGAGTTTACTAACTTTTTCTAGTTTTTAAAAACTTGGAATAGTTATATGTAGAAGATTACGATTTCCCTAACCTAATTGAAAAACCTCATTTTTTTCTTTTACTTTGGAAGAGTTTTGAGTAACCGAAAAAGCTCCTTCATCTTTCCTTTTAGAGCTTCTGTTTCCTAACAATTTTCTTTTATTAATAACTTTAGAATGATTTTTTAATCCCTATTCTTGTTCAACAATGAAAGTTGGAATTAGAAATAGCCTTTATGTTTCATTTCTTTTGTTTCAAAGGTGCAGTAGTTATTAAGTGAAACAAAAAAGAACTGCCTCTGCCATTATATTTTAATGTTCTTTGTGAAAGGAAGGAAGAAAAGTTAGGTTTCTCTGGGAAAGGAGAATTGAAATATAGCAAGGCCTGCTTACATGCAGCGTGTGAGGAACTGACATAGAAAAAGATCATTTTTCTTTTCTTTATACCATAGTCTAAATTTCACTCCTTAAAACTGAAATCCCGAGATGATTCACAAATGGAAATTTTCTTTCCAGTGATGGGGCTTGAGTTAGGCTTATCCAGATGAATGTCCTTCTAAGGTAATTAAAATAGAAAGAGCCACCTCACTGATCTTTCATATGATCTGTGTCACTTCACAAATCCAGTCACTTGCTCCATTGATGGATGAAAGAACTTTGTCTTATCTATAGTCTTAGCAAGAATAGGCCAAAAGTCATAAAGAAATCTATATGGAGTAACTATTTTGCCCCAGTGTGAGATTACAATAGAGGCTTCTGAATTTTTATTTTTTCTAAAATAACTAAGTAGAGACCAAAAAACTGCAAGATAATGAGAAAGGCAATGAAGCAGTCAGGCAATGGCCTGGACCAAATTTAGGGCAAATATTTATTCATTGTTATTCTCACAGAAAGTGTACCTGGGGCCTGAACTCCCTGAACCATGTGGGCCTGGCTGTTTGAATGAGTTGCTTCTTCCCTAAGGTCAGTACTTAACCTGATTATACCTTTAGGCTAATGTTGTTAATGTGGTTATAGAAGAGGCTTTTGGAATAATTAGACCATTTATTGGCCACTGATTATAGAAAATGTGCATTGGCAAAGTTAGAAGGAGACAAGACACAGGAGTTCCAAGAGCAGTTTTGCCACGTGCTAAGTTTGTGGCCTTGGGAAAGGCAATTTAAAAATTCACATGACTGAGTTATTTCGTAGTATTTTCTGCATTGCTAAAGACCCCACCTATTGAATTCCACCCATGTCATTTAACTATTCAGTGAACACAAAATAATGATGCTCAGAGTGGCTGTGAGAATCATATAGAAAAGAATATATGAGAAAGAAACTGGTGAAATACACAGAAGCATCAGTGGTTTGGTTTGTTATTTTGATCATTAACAAGTAAAAAAACTCACATGAAAAATAATTTTATCCATCTTAATAATACAGACATCCTTTTTTCTTATAATCAATACAGTCCTAAAATTTGTATTTGGAGACCCACTAGAAAATTCTTTTTAAAGCAAATTATTCTTCTACGGCATGAAAAATTCTATTCCATCACTCAAGCTATTACAATGAATGTGTGGTATAGACATGTACGTTTCATGCCCTGCTGTGCCTCTTTGTGGACTGGGCAGAGTATATTCCCCTACACCCACTGACTTTGGTTTTGGCCAGGTTTCCTATTTGGACCCCTGGAATGTCCATGCACATGATGGGAACAGAGGGTTAAATGTGCATTCATGGTTTGCCTTGCCCCTTTGCCTTCCCACCAGCAGCCATGAGATGAATGTGTCCCTGGTCTCCAGGTCCAATAAGAATGAAAAACACATGCAGCAGAATGGAACCTGAAACACAGCTCAAAATAGAGCCTCCCCAGCTGATTCACCGAAGCATGAGGAAGAAAAACAAAGGTTTGTTAAAGGAAGATTTAAATCTGAGATTTTTAGGTCATTACACACCAAAACTGGCATGTAAAAGCATGTGCCATATTCTAGTGTTTTTTAGAGAATAGATAGAATATAGATCTTCCTCGCAGTCAGTTGGTTTAAGAGAGCCCTGAGAAAGGAAGATGGCTGTGAAAAAGGTAACTCTCAAGGGTCCCGTTTATTCTATAGATAAGGGGAGGCATGCCACAGTAAGTTCAAAGCTAAAGCCACTGTGGTGGTGAAGACACTGAGACAGTACAAGCTGAATATCAGCCCTTATCATTTCCTTAATTTAAAAATGAGCACATTATACCAATTTATATTCCCTCCAACAATATATGAGAGCATTTGTCTCCCCACATCCTTACAAAAACTTGATATATCAAATTCATTAATTTTAAAAATCTAAGTGAAAAATATGTTACTTTCACTTACCTTTGATTTTTATATACTGATGGAACATTTGTATTTATGCTTCTATCAATTCTCTTTTCATATTATCTTCCCTGTATTATATTGGGTGCATTTGTTTCATTCATATCCACAAAAATTACATTTTCAAATCTTATTACTCCAACAACTCAACTGTCAGCAATTTACCACATAAAAAATATGTTCACAGAAATGTAAGAATATATGTACAAATAATTCACTACAGCAGAATTTAAAATAATTCACAGAAATGTTCTGGGGAGAGAGAAGCCCTGCATTTTCTTTGAAACAGAACCGATTCAATTATCATGCATTTATTAAAGAAAATTCTAAGTGGCCATTATAAATTGTTTCATATGTGCTGATATGGAACAATATCCAAGATTTCTTCAAGAAAACCCAAGAAAATTTTAAAAGCAATTGCTCAGAGAAATGGAAATAAGAAATCCAGTTGGGCCCTGGTGAGTTAGCTCAGTTGGTTAGAGCGTGGTGCTGATAACACCAAGGTCCAAGATTTGATCACTATATTGGGCAGCCCACAAAAAAAGAAAAAAAATCCAGCTGGAACATTTTTACTTTATACCATTCTGTGCTATTTATGAGACTAAATTATTTTATAACAAATAAAGAAACTTTTTTATAACGGAGTAAAACATTTTATTTAATACTTTTTTAGATCCAAAAATTCAGACTGGCATGAGAAGAAAACTTAAATAACACAAGAAACTAGGAAAAAACACTAAAATGGAATTAGAAATTCCATTGTTGAATGGCCTTCTGGTCATATACCTATGTATATTAGAATGTATTTTTATACTGTATTGTTTTGCAGCCTATGTTTTTCACTTAACATATGATGATAATTTTCCAGTGTTAATAAATATGGTTCCATAGCATCATTTTTAATATCTATAAACCTACCTCTTCTGATGCATTTTACTAATTTTTTTGACATTTATATATTTTTTCACAATAATAAATAATGTTTTAATAAATATTTATATTGGTATTTCTTTGGATACTTTCTTAATTCTTATATTTCTGACCCTTACCTTCAAATATATTATTTTCATTAAGCGAATAATCTAAACTTCATGCACAACACCACTAATTGTACCCCCAGTATTTTGTGCACAAAACTGAGCTCAACAGAATGAATTTTGATGCTCTCTGTTTACAAGAGGAATAAAATTGTAATTTAAAAAAAAAGATTAATACAAACTTGCTGTCACCCAAACTATCCCAAAAGAGCCTTTCAAAGGCAAACAAGCAATGTTATCATTAAAGAAAGTTCAAAACATGTTTGAGATAACATATTGGTTGCGGCTAAATTTATGACCTATCAAAATTCTGTTTTTGTGAGCTTCATGTATATTTTATAGAACAGGATGAACTATAAAAATTTGCCACTTTTTGAACATTTTGGACTTGCATAAATGAAAATATATTTTTATAATATAATGTTCTATTTCTTTTTCTAGGAAGGAATAAAAGTCAACTTTTAAATATTTATAGTGGTAGCTAGTTGTCCCTGCTCGTATGAAATGTTTTGAGTTGTGGGTATGATTTATAGGTTACTAAGACCTACATAAGAAATTTGATTTCCACCTCTAATGTAATATATGAGAAAATATGTTTTACAGTATTATTGATTTCTAGGAACACATTCAGCAAAATTATTTCTAGAAGTTATAGAACAAGAAATTATAAAAATTGGTCTATATTCCTTATTCAGTAAAACTGTATGAATATAAGAATTATTGGACAAAATATATTTGGAATCTTTTATAAAATTTGACTGGGTAGGAACTTTAGGATCAGTAAATATTTACTGATATGACTATTATATTTCATCTATGAGTTTTTTTCATTACACTGAAAAAATAAATAATACTAAAATATTTATCCTAATTGAGTATTCTATGTTTCTTCACCAGAATACTGAGATAGGATAACAAACTTTTCCCTTTGGGCCTTACCTACTCATATTGGCAGTCAAGCTTATTTATCTGCTGTCTTTGGAATATTCTTTGATAAATGTGAATGATGGTTTTAAAAATCTATTCTTTACTTGCACATTCTTTAGAAGATAAAGAGATGGCTCCTTGGGTTCTAAGTAGATGGGGAAATAATACATGAATGCTGAAAAGAGGACCACAAAGCAGTAATCACTCAGGTCCCCAAAGCACCACCATCCTTCAGTGACAAAGTTCTTGATCTTGCCAGCAGAGCTGGTGGAGGCAAACGTGGCTGACTCCCTATGGACTGAAACAGCAACAGAGCCCCTAGCACATGCTCATGCCAATTATTTAAGCTTTGGTTGTTCACAAGGGATCAGAATTGATAGCTTTTTGGAATACATCTTATGGATATTTCCACATTATTTATCAGCAGGTTATTTATTAACAAAGTCTATAGTCATAATTCAAGTAACCTCTAGGATTACTTGAATTGGAAGGTCATATCATTGCTAACCTAAAACTGTTCAATTTGTCAGTTTCAAATGAAAAAGCTCAAAGCAGATTCAAAAGAACCAATAAGACATAAAATAGTAGAGTTTGGGAACTGCAAGGAGCCTTAATTTCTCTCAGAAAGAGAAAAATGTGAAAGCACTCAATTACTTGAATTGGAAGGTCATATCATTGCTAACCTAAAACTGTTCAATTTGTCAGTTTCAAGTGAAAAAGCTCAAAGCAGATTCAAAAGAACCAATAAGACATAAAATAGTAGAGTTTGGGAACTGCAAGGAGCCAAACTCTAATTAGAGCCAAACTCTAATTTCTCTCAGAAAGAGAAAAATGTGAAAGCACTCAGTAAAGTGCCATAGAAATCTATAAAATGCGAGTTGTCCTAACTCATCTATGTAAAGCCTCTCATTTTACAAGTAACAGAAAGATGGGAAGATTAACAAGGTTCTTCAAAATCTTTTGCAATGCTTCCCCCAAATCATTAGCTTTCCAAAAATCAATACCCACCCCAGGAAATTTCTGCTAACTTTAATCCACAATTACTGGTCAGAGCTTCAGCAGTTTTTCTAGTAATTCTCATTTCACCCAACAGTTGCATATATCATTAAACCATCCCAGAGAATATAAGGACATGAATGTAACAAGCATTTTCCAAATTCCCCACAACCACATATTTTCTTAAGCAATTGAAAAGAATACTTAAGGCGTATTCTATTTTTCTTAATCTGGCTGCCCAGATAATTTAATGTCTTCACATATTGTGTTTTTTCATAACTGATAGCATTTAAATATTTAAACAAATATGAAGGTACTTCAAAAAGTTCATGGAAAGATTTATATTATCTTTCAATTCTATTTTTCCACCAATATTTTGAAGTATCCTCATAGATTCAAGATTAACTTCTCACCCCACAAGCTAATAAGAGAAGCTGTCAGAGAGAGAAAAGAGGAAGCAAATTTTACTTTAAGAGCTCAACAAAAGATGATGTCTGAACAATGAATGAAATTATTACAGTTCTCCATGGAGCAATAACTCTCAAATGTATTTTAGTCATACAGCTCTTTCTTCAGAAGAAGGCTTTCCATAAAGCCAAGGAAAATGAATGAACACCGAACTTCTTTGATTGAAATATGAATGAAAAAACCAGAAAATGCTTTTACTAGTTGATAGTTACTGGTGGGACTCCACTGAGCACAGCTCGAAAAACATCTGAGAGGATAAATCCCAAACTCCTCAAATTGATATTTTTGACCCAGTCTAGTCTAACTCTAACCCTTATTTTCAACCCTGAAGTTTAATAAACAGAGAAGGCTCTGAAGTAGTGATAAGACAGCAGGGATTTTTCATCTCTATCCAAACAAATTACCATAGAAGAAATGCACAAATGCAGCTGGGGAGCAAGAAAGATTGGTGAAAAGAGAAGAATATGAAGGGACAGGAGACTTTGTTTCTAGGCTATTCTATCTAAAATTTAAATTTCTGGGCCTCAGGTGACTCATTCGTCAAATATAAGGTTAATATTACACTTTTACCAGGGAGCTGGACAAAATCATTTTTCGTGTTTCTTCATTCTCTAAGATATATGATTCAATTCAACAAATATTTATTGAATGATTACTTTATACTAAGGTGCATTATTTGTATATAATGATAAACAAGACAAAGTCCTTACATTCAAAGAGCATAAAGTTCAATGAAAGAGACTTAAATGCTATGATTTTGTTCCTTTTCCTAACAATCAAAACTTGGTAATTCACTTGTGTTAGGATTGCTTATTCTTTAATATCAAACCCCTGCATAGACTAGATCATTTTCCCTACCTCGTGGGAGCACTTCAGAGAACCTGGATTTCCATCTGGTATATTCTTCTTGGTGTTATTTTGGTGCTATACCCAGAGTATATCTGTGGTCTGTGGTATTTAAGTAGTCATAAAGCAACCCCTGTAGTGGGAATGAATAAATTAAGGCGCTGTAATTGACTTGCACACTAGGGAATAGTGAAATATGCAGTTAAAACAACATACTCTCCATAGACAGTTAATAAAGACTTGAGAGCCTGCCTGAAAGAAGTGGCATCTAGGCTGAAACCTAAAGTATAAGAAAGAGATAGCCAAACCAGGTTCAGGAAAAGGAGCAATGGGGCAAGTAGAAGACCACTTCCGACCAGACACAAGAAATAGTCTCAGCAAAGGCCCGTAAGTGAGAGAAGAGGGAACTTGTGGTAGGAAGAATGTGTTCTAAAGAAGAAAGCAAAGGTGAAATTATTCAGACCTTTTGTACCTTGCTAAAGACAGTGGACTTTATCATAGAGGTCATGGTAAGAGTAGAGAGCTTTTAAGCAGGGACAATATCCAATTAGATTTGAGTTTTTGTAGTGTCGAGAATAGGAAGAAAGAAGGTACTGTAGGCAGTGAAGCTCCAACAAGGAGACTATTGCAATAGTGCAGGACCATGCTAGTGGCACTGGGGTTAGAGAAAAGAGGGCAGATTCAAGAGATGTGCAGAAAGAGCATCCATAGGACCAGGCCCTTGATTGAAGGTGGGGTGGTGAGGGAGGAATTGAGGGTAATTCTGGGGTTTCCAGCTTGAGACAATGAGGGAATGTGGTGCCGTACAAAAAGTTAGAGAACGTGGAAGAAATAATATGTTTGAAAATAACAACAACTAATGTTTACTATGTGAAGGTGCATATATTAACTTATTCATCTTCAACGAACTCTATGAAGTAGTTGCCATTTTCATTCCAGTTTTTAGATGAGGAAACTGAGACACGGAAAGGCTTAGTGACTTGCCCAAGTCTCATGACTATTAAGTGTCTCAGTTGTATTTGAACAATTTGGTGGTGTGAGGAGTAGAAAATAATCTCACTTTTAGTCATGCTGAATTTAAGTGGCCTGTGGAACATTCCGGTAGGCATTTGGTCAGGCAGGTTTGAAGCTCTGGGGAGAGAATCGGACTATAGCATTATTTGGAAGTAAGTAAAGACATGCTAATGGACAATGCAGCTCCATGCAAAAAGACCAAGAATAGCTTATCTCAGTTGAATAAAAACTTAACAGTAAGCTTTCTGTAGAGCTTAATGGAAGTAACATAGTCGTAGAATTAATAAACCATGAGCCCACGCAGAAAATAAAGCAAGGATCTCAAAATAAAAGGTAACCAATCTCAGCCCAAAATGGCTTGGGCATAAGACCTTGGGCAAAATTCTAATATGTCCAAGGAGTCAGATCTAGAGTCCATTCTCTCCACAATACTCGGAGAGGATGAAGAAGACTAAGAGTCCAAACTAAGATGATAGATGCGAGGAATTGGAAGATGATATCAGCTAGCATTACTGCATATAAATAATGCATTTAGCCACTCCTAAGTATTTTTCTGCCTCCCTAAAGTTCTAACTAAAGAACTCGCAGTACTTTTACAGAAAGACTATTGCAGACAAGGCTCTTGTCCCCAGAATGAAAAATTCAGATTAGTAGCACCCTTAGTAGAATATTGCTTATTGCTTCTATAATCCTAATTTTGTTTCTGTATTCTATATACTAATTAGCACAGTCTTATGCGCTGAGTCTTCAATAGTTATTCAGTGGCAGTGTAAGAAAGGCAGCTAGTAACTGCTACTGTAAGTTTAACCAGTCAGAATACAGAGCATTTCACAGTGTCAATTTGGAAACATTGAAGCCCTGGCCAGTACAAAAACTCTATATACTAATTAGCACAGTCTTATGCGCTGAGTCTTCAATAGTTATTCAGTGGCAGTGTGAGAAAGGCAGCTAGAAACTGCTACTGTAAGTTTAACCAGTCAGAATACAGAGCATTTCACAGTGTCAATTTGCAAACATTGAAGCCCTGCCAGTACAAAAAAAGAAATAAATAAATAAAAGCAAGTGGAAAGAGCCAAACTAATCACCTATATCTCTCTTCCTTTTTCTTTTTTCTTTTTTTTTTTTGTACCTGTAAAGTTGATTAGTTTTCTCCCCCCAGAAAATGTCATTATAAACTAAGGTTAGATAACATATCGGAAAAGTGTCATATGAAGAGAAAGCATAAAAGGTAAAGAAAATCTAGCTATGCTATGTCTTCCACTACTCCTGCTGGGCTGTGTCTCCTTGGAACCCCGCCTATAAAATGAATTGATCCCTGACATTTTTGAGCACAGGCACTGCATGGCTGACACAGGTGATGATTTCTACCGTTCACATGCTGCTAGAACAGTGGAAAGCAAATCATTCATTGAGTCCTTCACTGTGTGCTTTTACTTACATATCTCAGGGGATCTTCCAATTAGTCAATTACTCAACACATCCTTTGCAACAGGTCATATGGCAGACAATTGATCTGCACCAGAGATGCTGTGATGAACAGAAAGATATGCCCCCACCCCACCAGTTAGGCAAGCTGCC